>NC_142845.1:9393939-9696969 GCF_061612785.1 Hesperophylax consimilis
CAAACATCACGTACGTTATTATATACGCCTTTATATATGGCGTAAATTTAATTATTTTATAAAAAATCACTCTTTGCAACTTACGTTTTAAAATATTATTAAGAATTATTTTTTTGCCCCAGTACATACGCAATATGAATATTAAGAAAAAGTTTTTTGTCCATATAAAAACTCGATTCTTGCAAGAAAGGCACATAAATACCCTATTGTATGGAATCAATGATACAATTTTGTATTGAGTTTTTATGCACACAAAACTGTTTATTCATTTTCATATTGCGTTTTACGATATATTAATATAAAACCAAATTTTATTTTTTATTTTTTTATGTGACACCTCACAAGATTGTCCCTGCCTGTGCAGTGTACAGACAGGGGAACTATGTCACCACCTGGTTGGGCGGCGTTGTGAGGCGGAATAAGGTAGGGGCTGTGGGAAGGGATTTGTTAATGCGGGCCTTGAAGAGGCTCGGATTATAGGAGGGAGGAAAAACAGATGCCGGTAGCTCGTTCCACATACGAGCCGACTTACGCAAAAACGAGTCGTAAAAACGGCCCGTTCTCATGAAGCCAACGTCAACCGTGAACGGGTGTTCAGTTCGTGTCCGTCGAGTTTCGCGCACGTAATAATTCGTAATAAGATTAAAAAAAGTTTACTTCAATAAAATAATGAAATGAACGCCTAGATTATAACGATCGTTACGCTTAACCTTAAGCTATCTGACAATAAACATTTCTCAATACCCTTATCGAGAAATGTTTAAGAATTTCTTTAAAATGTCAGCATGAACCGGACCTAAGAGTTTTTTTAAGTATACTGGAAATGTAAAACCACTTTTGACGACCTACCATGAATTGATGTGACCCACCTGATTATTATTGAACAATCTTTTTCTAAACGTCACTCAACCATGGACGTAAATTCAAACTGGTGCAGGGCTTCTGAGTGCATAGCTTCCCGTAACACAATAGCAGGTTATTCTGGTTACGCTGTAGAAGAATGCACAATCCGAGGGGGTGGGATTATATAATGGAGAACAACGACGCATCTCGGAGGAATTCCTTTATTGTTCTGTGAAGGCATTGTGCGCATGGAAATGGAATATCTCCCTTTATGGGCGCGAAGGGAATTCATGGCGGGACGATGCGATGATGCGCCTTCAATGTTGGAAAACATTGGAGCGTAGTTAAGGCCACGTAGGAACAAGGGTAGATACGTAAATATTATTACAATCACGAAAACTTATTGTTTTATGATTTTTGTTTGGGAACCATATTAAAACAGAACATTGAAGAAATGTGAAAAAAGAAGAAAAAAACGGATAACCCAATCAATTATTTTATCATGTACTGTTTTGTCACTGTTCTGTTTTATCTGGTTACGGTTTTCAATAGGGGCGAAATAAACTCGAATATCGAAAAATGAATATTGAAAAAGTAATTCTATTCGTATCCTCTCCTATCGAGGCGTATCATGATTTTAAACTGATTATGATCTTTTTTTAGTAACCGGACCAAACAAAACAGTGACAAAACAAAACAATTATTATAGGAGTCATGAAAAATTAAGTCAAAACTAGGTTAACGTTAGATTAGATTAAGTTACGTTTTGAAGTAAGTTTTTTCACTTTTCATTAACGTATACAAAACTGTTTAGTCATGGAATCATTTGTCCTGCGGCTCGAAAATGCACTCGTGTAAAATAAAAAAATTAAGAAAACGCTTCAAAGCTGCAAATTGTTATGAAGATCTTGGCAAAATAATTAAAATTATTTTAAAATTTTAAAGGAACAAACAACTCAGTTAAAAAAGTACAGATGTTTACTAGAAAATAAAAACTTTAAAGAATGTTGATAAAATAACCGAAACCATGCAAGGCAAGGTTTGTAGAAAATGTATTTAACAAGGTTAGCTCATTTGGGGGATAGAGCTTTTGATTGGCTAGAAAATAGTGACGTAGATAAAAGACCATTTTCAATTGAGAAATTTGAATTTACTGCAATAAGAGTCATGTCAAGCGGCTATGAATGCATTTGCAAACAATTTATTTATAATATGTTGGTAATTACACGAAATATTAATTATTAAAACTGGTGTTAAAGGGAAACTGGAGCCAAAAGGAAAAATCCCAGGAATATTTGCAGTGTTACTTAAACATTGGTGGTTTAGAAACGAGGTTATTAGCGCCTTTTAGACGTGGCATTTTAAATCACCATGGCAACGAGTTCTGGAAAACGAATGTTTGAATGTTGTGAAATAAAGTGGTTTGAATGTAACCCCCTGATATCAAACACATTAAATCAATACGTTATTACGAGCCTAGATTAGTAGACAGAATGACTTATTTGAGTTTTTTTTTACTCTTGTCACGTTGATATATCAACTATTGATAATTTTGTATATGATTAAGGTCTCGCTATTAAACTGGAATTTGAATATTGTGAGCTTTTGAAATGTCTAATTATGTAAACGTAAATGACAACCTAGTAGTACCTACAGTACCTATGCGGTTACCTTGTGGTCATTCGTGCTCCGTCTTTGAACTTTAGGTGGGTACTACTAAAGCACGATGCACGACGGGAGCTTTGTGGCTAGTAGTCCAGTCAGCCTGTGTCGTAGAACACCATTTAGACCAACTAAATAGTATAAAGCTAATTTTTTCCCCATCGACTACTACCATTTAGACAAGTGTTTAGAAAAAAGTCCCCGCCCCTACCCCCCTTGCTTCCCCCCCTGTGCCCCCCCAAACATGAAAAGTGTAAGGGTTTCGTAAATCGCGTCTATCTCAATTATTAAACAACATATCGGATTGAATTTTTTTTTATTCTCTTTGCTGTAACATTTTCTACAAAAAAAGTTCAGTTAACTTTCGTCGTAACTTTTACCGTTTGTTTGTAATTTGTATGATAAGGTAAAAATTTGTATATTTTTTGGCACATAATTTTATATTTTGTCACAGAACTTTTCAGGCCGACATTTTATGAAAAAATATTTCCTACAAAAGTTGTAGCCCCTGTTATTACCTTTAAAATGATATAAAATAGTACTTACTTTGTTGGAGATCCAGCGAGATTATCATGGCGGGTTCGGTCGAGGTGGGGCCGGCCGGCGCGGCGTTGCAATGCAGATATGTGTACTTTATGACTAGAAAACGCCAAATATCAACCGTGAAAGTCGGGATGTGACATCAGAGTGTACTGGCCTTTTTTTTTTTTTTTTTTTTTTTTTTTTATTAATATCAATAGCAAAATTTGTACATTATGTAGGTTTAAAGTATAATATAAGTATATTTTTTGTATTTTTTTCACAGTCCTCCTCACTAGGGTTTCCTGTTCTGAGGCGGCCTGTAGTTTTTCTTAAATTTTTGTATTTAGTTTTGAATTGTCTTTACATTGTCTTCATAATGTTTGTAAGTTGATTATTACTTTGATCTCTAAGCCATGTTTTGACTTTTGTTTTAAATATACTCATTTCGTTTATTTTTTTGGTTTCATTTGGTAGAGCATTGAACAATTTTATAGCATGGAATTTATTATTTCTCTGTCCAAAGGATGTGTTCAAACTGGGAGTAATCAGGATATTTTCGCTTTTTGCCCTGGTTGTGTATTTATGTTGGGCAGTGGAGTATTCGGATATGTTTTTTTTCAGTTTAAATAAAATATTTTTTGAATATAGTTTCTGTACATTGTAAACATTGAAGTTTTTGAATATTTCTTCTGTCGGAGTTCTAAGCGGAACTTTCAGTATAGTCTTTAATACTCCTTTTTGTGCTATATTGAGCCGCTCTGTGTGAGTGCTCAAGGCAGACCCCCATCCAGTTATTCCGTACTCTATTTGTGATTGACACAAAGCATAGTATACTTTTTTAATATCGTTTATATTGAGGATATTGCGAATGTTTCTAAAGAAGTATATGTACCTGGTTAGTTTTTTGAGGAGGGGGTTTGAGGGTTTTTGGGGGGAGCCTTGAGGAGGGGGTTTCGGGTTGTTGCATGCAGAGTGACTGATGTCAAGGCCATAAATAGGTCAGTTACGGAGCAAATTAGCTGGCCAGCCGTGTATTGTCACTTTTGACCAACCACTTTTCCTGAAAGCAGTAGACATTGTTGCAAGTTCTTCTACAGAAAGTGAAATATCTGGAGTAATCGTCAGACTAGGCGGATTCCATCTTCTAATGAGTTTCCTTGGTTGCTTAGGAAAGTTTATGGAAGGTAGTGGAATCGAAGAAATGTGGACCTCTGTTTATGGAAAATCAACGATTCCTCACCTTATGTCAGGACATGCTTACGCAAGGTCTTATAGAGCTCACATGCCCAGGCAGCTTTGATGTTACTGCTATTCGAGGAATGTTCATCTCTTAAAGAAATGATTACAAACGACTTTAATGATATTCATATCCAAACAATTAACAAACAAACAACTGTTGAAGACGCCATGAGAGAGTGTAAAACAAATGAAATAATGACAAGACTAGAAGAAGTGTATGGAGATTTGGTTAAAACTAGTAGAACTTCAGACTGTGGCTACAAGAGTTTAAATTGGTGAATTTGGCTCTAGACTTTATTCTGGCAGAGAGAATCGGCGATTGGAATTTGCACATTAATACAGTCAAGAAAATGATACCGTATTTCCATGCTGCTGGACATTTGCTCTACGCCAAATCCGCACACATATACTTACAACAAATGTTGAGTCTACAATCGAAGATGTCAAATGAAGACTTCGAAAGGTTCGTCAATAAAGGTTTTTTTACAGTTCGGCGTACAGATGGATTTTTTACCGGTATCTGGACGGACATGACCATAGAGCAGACATTAATGCGATCATCAAAATCCATAGGTGGCCTTACTCATGGACGAGGATTAAGCGAGAGGACGCTAACCAAGTTCATTGCTTGCGCTCCTGCATCCCTACAAATTTGTGAGGCTTTCGAGAAGTTCTCTGGCTGCTTGACTCAGTTTAACGAACAGCACACTGAACTTAGATGCAGTAGAAGAGAAAGGGACTTGCAAGATATTAATAAATTTCTCGGGTGGCTGCGTATCCATAATCCTTTCCGACAGAGCAACGATTTAATTTCTTTATCCTCTGGTCTAGTAGTGACAAGTTCGGGTGTAAACTGCAATTGAAGCGTATGATGTAGGAATGAAATGCTTGAAAGACATCGAAGGAAATAATTTTGCAGATGTTAAATTGAAAAGAAAAAATAAAGTTAAAACTATAGGCTCCGTAGTAAGTGGTATAAATGTGAGATCTGAAGAAGTGCCAATTAATCCTGATCAGCTGTTTAATAGGGTTATATGTATGTCTCAAGGAACAAATAATCTCAAACAATACTTCAACTATGAACTTAGCCCATACCCTTTGTCTTTATTTGAAAACAATAAAATGATAAGAAAGGGAACTAAATCAAGTCTTATGAAAATATTTGAAAAGTGGACAGTTAGCAACGAAGTTTTTAAAAATTTGCCCCCAAAAATATATGTAGTAGATGGAGGGTATCTTTTGCACAGTGTTATTTGGCCTGACAAAGTAACATATAGCAGCATCATAGAGAAGTATGTTGATACTGTAATGAAACGGTATGGGAAAGATTGTCATGTTGTGTTCGATGGGTATCCTGACTATCCCACCACAAAAGGGGTCGAACATATGCGGAGAAGTAAAAAAACATCTCTAGAAATGAAATTCAACGTTAATATGGAATGCTCTGTGAAGCAAAATGAATTTTTGGCAAATAAAAAAACAAAAGCCAGCTTATTAAACAGCTCTCTCAGAAGCTTAATGAAGCAAACATTCCAACCATTGTGGCGGAGGAAGATGCAGATACTAAAGTGGTCGGAAGAGCAATAGATGTCTCCCAGATTCAAAGTGGGAGGCCTGTAGTTGTTGTCGGACAGGATACTGATCTTTTCGTTCTATTGTTAGGGCTACCACAGTGTCAAAATGTGCAACTATTCTTTCACAAACCCTCTGGCACACCATCAACGTATGACATCAGCAAGATTCGTGAAGAGATTGGTGATATGAAGGATGTGGTATTATTTTTGCATGCTATCACAGGATGTGATACCACATCTTATTTATTCGGCAAAGGCAAAATTAACGCGTACAAATTGCTAAGTTCATCAAATGATCTCCGCACAAAAGTTTTACAGTTTTATGAAAAACAGGCAGACCTAAATATTCTCAAAGAGGTAGGAGAGGCTTTTGTCTTGAAACTATATGGATGCACAAGGTCTGCAAGTCTGAATGACAGTAGATATTCAATGTACCTTAAAGCTGTTGCAAAAATGTCATTAAAATCCAAATTTAAAATGGCGTCCCTCCCTCCAACATCTGATGCTGCTGAACAACACGCCTATCGAACATACTATCAGATTCAAAAATGGATTGGAGATAAGGAAATCAGCGCTACGAACTGGGGATAGATTTTAACAGACAACATGCTGTACCCAGTGCACTCAAAAAAACCACCGGCACCTGAAGACGTTATAAACTTAGTTTCCTGCAACTGCAAAAAGGCTTGCAAAAATAATTGTAGCTGCTTTAAAGCATCACTTGATTGCACAGAAATGTGCGGGAGCTGTGGTGGATCATGCAGCAATGTAACTTTGGTTGAAGTCGAGGAAAATGAAGAACCTCTCATGGAAGTTTAGGATATGATCAAATTAAGATACCGCAATTATTTTGTTCTAAAATAACATCTTTAAAAAATATTACATGCATTTTCAAACCAAAAACTATTTAAAATACCTATTTTCGCTGTATACAAGGACTTATTATTATTTGAAACAAATTTAAAAAGTGGGGAATTTAGGTTTCACCGAGACTCGATTAGTTTTATTTATGGAAAATGCAATAGTGTACCTTGAAGATAAAAAACACTATCACTATACAACAATATCTGCATTGCAACGCCGCGCCGGCCGGCCCCACCTCGACCGAACCCGCCATGATAATCTCGCTGGATCTCCAACAAAGTAAGTACTATTTTATATCATTTTAAAGGTAATAATAGGAACTACAACTTTTGTAGGAAATATTTTTTCATAAAATGTCGGCCTGAAAAGTTCTGTGACAAAATGTAAAATTATGTGCCAAAAAATATACAAATTTTTACCTTATCATACGAATTTCAAACAAACGGTAAAAGTTACGACGAAAGTTAACTGAACTTTTTTTGTAGAAAACGTTACAGCAAAGAGAATAAAAAAAATTGCAATCCGATATGTTGTTTAGTAATTGAGATAGACGCGATTTACGAAACCCTTACACTTTTCATGTTTGGGGGGGCACAGGGGGGGAGGCAAGAGGGGTAGGGGCGGGGACTTTTTGCTAAACACTTGTCTAGATGATAGTAGTCGATGGGGAAAAAATTAGCTTTATACTATTTAGTTACATATAAAAACACAGGCTGACTGGACTATAGGACCGACTGCACGTAACACCACTATGATTAATTTGGACCCCATGAAATGCTTCTCAAGAAAGCGTAACTCACTGTGCATGAAATCGTTTGAACGTGGTAGATTTTTGGTCCGTGTTATATAAATATTATCTCATTAGGCTCCATAGTAAGCATTACCAAAGAAGAAGATGATTTGTAATGTAAATCTGTATTAACCCCTTCAGTAATCATTTAAAAATTAAAAATGGAAAAAAAACACCTTTTTTATAGTTTTTTTTATAAATGAATTTTATTTACTCAAAATATATATCCTCATATAAAAGCCATTTCGGGCCCAAAATGGGACTGATTATTAATGTTGTGGTGCATAGTGTGAAAAAATAATTTAAATTTTTCTTTAGTATGAATTCCGAATTCTGGCCGCCCGAGTATACTCGGGCGAGGTCTTTAAGAGGTTAAAAATCTTAGAGGGAGCGCGTTAAAATAAAAATTAAAAAAACACCATAATAGTTAAGCAAAAATATGTAATAAAACACGACTCGTTTAAAATAGAGCCAAAATATCCCGAGAAATGCCTGAGTTGCATTTAAAGTTACACTGTGATTTTTTTCATACACATAACACATTCAATGACATAATAAAACGTGTTTTTAATAATTTTCGAAGAGAAAAAAAGAGAATTTCATATAATTGCCGTTTCGGATAAAAAAATATTTCGATATTTTCTTCAAAAACAACATTTGGTTCAAGTGTTGAATAGAAATATGTTTTAAATCGGTAGAAATTCGGAATGCGGGTGCATAAACAATTGAAAATTTGTAAAAAACATGTTGGAATCGTAAAAACAATCAATATTATTCCAAATTTTATAAAGTCTATCAATTTATTAGTAAAATTAAAAAAGATAGTTAAGATGTTTGTATGGACAGACGATTGTCTTAAATATTTTTTTATGCTTGTCCTTTCTTAAATAATAAGATATTATATAAGTCCATTTTGCTAAAAACTGAATGTCACCCTAGCCGTTTTTATTATCTACTTTCTTTCTTATTGGGAATATTGATTAATAAATAGTTATGGTTCAAATATTGTTACAATATACTGTCAAATTACCCATGTGATATCTCATCTAATACAATTTTTTTTCTTTATTTTGAAATATTTTGTGTAGGAATGTAGTATTACTTTATGTTTGTGATTACTCAATGTTTGCTTCACTCAAATATAAATTGTTAACCTCGATACAGGCTTAGTCCTAGTGTAATGTCTTCAAAGTCCGCCCTTGTGTTTTTTTTCTCGAAATTGAACTAATATAAATTGGATTAATATAAATTCTTCCGTCTCTTTTGTAACTTCACACGGTACATCAACCCTTCAATCTTAACGAATTAATATGTCACGTTGTGTCATTTTTTGTTTCGACAGTGATTAATTCATTGAAGGATCCTTTTAATTAGTTGTGGTTACTTTGGTTCTTTTTAGATGAGGCGTGTTACATTCTGTATGGTTTGAAAATAAGACAATGACCGACTACCCTGATTTTAACTACCTTTTCCTACCTTGTTTGCTCGCCCAAACGTTTCCGGTTGCTGCAGTCGATAATGTGCTAATATAATGAGACAATTAATTCAATTAGGTACATGAAATTCTCTGTAGACAATTCAATTCAAGATGCACAAGATCCTAGGTTAATGATTTGACTATGGACTGTTAGTTTTGTGAGTTATTTCTATGAGTAGGTATTTTTGGGAATAGCTAGAGACAAAACATGTGTTGTTTTCGATTGATCTCCGTCCAAATCCCATCCATCAACGTGACCAGCTCGAGAGCAGCCAAGTTGATGGTCCAATCCCAACACCTCCAGAAATTAATTGAATATCGCTCAGCGACAGATGAAATAATGACATGTTTTGCCTCCTGCCGGAGGGTGATGAAGGTGGGATGTGGGTCCTTGTTGGTAAATGATGATGTTGATGATGATGATGATTGAAGAAGATTCATTTTATACCGTTAGGTATAAGGAGCTGCTCCGGTCCGGTGGCATGATAGCCTGGTGTCAGCAACCATTTGGGTCACGTGGGTAGCGCGAGGTTTAGGTCGCGTCAACCTCCCCCAAATCAATGATGAGTTAAGCTTCGCCAGTATGCCGAAAGTTAGGAGTCCACTCTACTAACCTCAAACATAAACATATACTGAAGTGGTTTGCATCAGCAACGTCAGGAGTTCAGGAGTCCCGTGAACACCCCTCTGGTTTACGCTCGTAAGAATAATGATGAATTCAGCTTCAGTTTGTTCGTGTTCGCCTCTGCAGTCACGTTACTCCAAATAGCTCCTGGCTCCAGTCTATACAGCTTCTCGTTCCAGTAGAGGTAATGACATATATTTATCATATGTACAATACAGAACATACTTCAAGCCTTTCGTTCACACTCAAAATAGTCATTTCAATATTTAATTTGAATGAGGGCGTCCATCCGACATAAAGAATGTTTCCGAGACGGGAGATTTTACCCCACTTCAAAGTCATGGTCATTTGCTCTATCGTTTGTTACCCTCCGTTCGCTTCAAATATCAAAGAATGGTAGAAAATGATATCCTCGACTTCTGGCGCTAAGGATCAGGGATACTGGAATCATCAGGTCGTGAATCTGAAATCATCCGATCTCCGTCAGCTCGAACGGTTTCAGTCGGAGTCAATTTCCAACCTAATTCTGGATGACTTTTCCTCCTATAGTGGGGTAAGTACTTATTGAATTTGACAGGAAGGACGTCAGAAATCGCCAAAACAACTTCATATTCGTCACGATCCCTTCGTTCTGTCAGCGAGAAAATCCTCCCCGTACGCCAGACAAGAATAGCATAGCCCTTACCCGCTTTGTTCCTTCGTCTACCAGCTAATTCAAGTAGGAAAGCCCATTAGCAATCTTCGTTCCCTTCGATTGGAACTCCGTGAAAGCGTCCTCTCACCAGGTGAAAATACTCGAAACAGGGGTCTATCCAGGGTGACTATCTAAGGCTGGTCCTCCAACACCTTCGACAGAAACCGATACTTTTACGGGAATAACTCAACCACACCTGAGCAGGGGAAAAGCCGGCGCTGCTCTACTGAAATAGACCTTATCTCGGTATCCAGGGTTATCGACTTTGCTAACACAAAAGTCCCTATTAGGCAAGCCAATCACAAATTTCGTTCCCTTCGCTTTTGTCGTTTTGATAAGATAGGACAGCCTACGGAAAATTCGTACACTTCGTCCCCGCCAAACTTATGAAAAATGAAAATCTCACTTGACAGAATAGGAATGCCAGACAGATGCATTCTCTCGGCGGCTAGCTTCAATCCACTGCGTTATCCCGATTCAAAAATGAATGAAAATTATATGCTAACAGAGAAACCCCTGTAATAACTACAATAGACCGTATCCTTCACAAAGTTCGTAAAACGAACTTGGAAGTAGGTATTAGTGGTACGTAGGTATACGCACGTGGCTCTAATAGTTGAAATAATGGTGCGCTCGCGGCACACGGCTAAGTGAGAGTGATGTTTGAATAAGTTATATTTAATTAAATATATTCTATGAATTCCGTGAAGAATAAGTTGAATTCCCAAGGAGGATACGATAACTCATTGTCAAATAACAGGCATTGAAGCATATAATTAACCGTTCCATTCGTTACCACTCCGCCTATAGGTATCTGATTGTTTCGACTAATAACCGTTCGCCGAGTTATAAAAACATCGCATAATTACAATGGTTTATATTTTATAAATTTTGACGCTAAATATAACTACTGGAGAATTATTAAATCATTTTAAATTGCGAAAAATTGTCTAACTCATAACCTAAAAAAATGCGCATTGTTCGATAATCTAAAGTTAAACTAACCAAGTCCCAGGCGGCTTTAACACAATAGGTGATTTATAGCCTCTCTTGCTAAAAGGGTCCGAACTCTATTCTTCTGTTGAAGATTTTAACATAATTACCTATAGTATTCAAGTTAAACACTCTTACTTCAAAATACAATTGAATTATTTGGTTTACATTAGGGAAATAAGTGTTAATAATTAGATTATAATAGACTTACCGATACATTTTATGTTAAATACTCTTACTTCAAAATACAATTGAATTATTTGGTTTACATTAGGGAAATAAGTGTTAATAATTAGATTATAATAGACTGACCGATACATCTTAGTGTCAACAATCCAAATAATTATAAGAAACAACCACACACACATGCAGTAAAATACTCATGCTGTTAGAAAAATCACTCCCTCTACACTAAATGACTTTAGCCGTGTTCGCGTCCCAACGATTAATTCTTGTTGACGCGCTTCCTAGTTTTTACTGACTCGACTATCTTAAAACGCTGACCGATCCTGATTATTCCTGACCGTCTCCCAGACCTTGAAATTCTGACCCCCTTGACTCTATTTGATCGTCTCCCAACGCTTTCAAACTGACTATCTTGAACCGCTTTTTTCACCTTCGACCGCCCCTTAGCTCTCCCCAATCTAGACTATCTTCCCCCGCTTTTCCACGATGACTGTCTCGACCGTCTCCCCGCGCTTTCAAATCCAGACCCCCTTCCCAAACCAACCCCGCCTTTCGCCATATGCGATATCTAATTTATGTCTTTTTGAATTCTCAAAATTTCGTGTATTCAAGGACAGAAACGCACTAAAAGACCCCATCAATTATGAGCTCTAGAACCCGTCACATTAATTTAAATCGTTTCAAAACCAATAAATTGTTACTTCTCCAGTAAACTGTCCAATTCTTTTCAAAAGAATGAAACACGACTCCCCTCAGTCCAGTGGCGTGTCGGCCCACCAGCATTTTAGCTCGGCTTACAATTATCAACACGGTCTAGGATGTATTAAATATCTTCTATTTATAAGTTTTATTTTTAAATCTTCTTGCAGGATTTTATTTTAATTAAGCAACTTCCAAACTCGTCCTGTTAAAATGTTATTTTCCTCGCTATTCATAATTATAATTCGTCTAAATCCTTAGAAAAATTACGTAACTATATTTAACGGCGTATTTCCTACTTAGAAAGTCACTTAGTAGCATTGCTCAACCTAGTTGAATTGTTTCTAATTGATCTTGTTAGGGGTTTTTTTCTATCCGCCCCCTATACTGGCAAATCTGCTACTGCACTGGACTAAATCTGAGAATTTTAGCACCACCCCGAAGGTCTCTGACGATACAGTGCATGTTCCTATTTTTTTCTCTAGTACCATAATAAATCTAAACACTTGTTTTAAAATCAGTTGTCCAACATCTGGTAATTCCCTATGTCGTGAGACCAACTGAAAATTTCTTTCCCACCATAATAAATCAATAATAAAAAAAAATTATCCCAGGGCAAGTCCATCACACTAGTGAGGTTGATTTTTATAAGAAAAAACATGATTTGTGCATATTGCAATGCAATAAATAAATAAATCTGGCGATGTGAAGGAGATACAGTTTTAATTTCTAGATCATGACAGTTATCTGAAGATCGTCAATTTCATCATGTTTTATTAAGCTTTGAAATACCCACTAATTATTGGTAAACTTTAAAATCTTGGACGAATCAGGATATATATGCATATGTACTTCTTCTTATGCATAATCTCTCGCCTTTCAAAGATTGTCTTCCACCAATAAATTGTTCAGCTAATAATCCCTAAGGTTCAATATTTCGTCCATTGATTTGGATTTGGTTCGTACAAAATGTTCTTCTCCGGTAACCTAATATATATTGCGCAATACAGGATATTGCGCAATGTATGATATTGCGCACTGCATGATATTGCGCAATGCACACATAGCCAAAATATTATTATCTTGCTAGAATAATAATTGCAGAATAATTCCAAGCAGTACAATACACGATTACAAACGATTTTACCGCGCTGTTGTTGTCATAAAATGCTGCAAGACACATTTTTTCCGCAAAATGAACGTATTTATTTTTCCGTGGTCAAAACATTTTTTCATAGTCTGGCTCGGGTACTAGGTTAACATACACAAATAAATAATCCCAAATAATTATGAAAATTTGCCGGTCGACGGAAAATTAAATTTTTTTTTTTTTCGTAATTATTTTGTTAAAGTTGGAAGTAGATTTTTCAGAAAGTTTTAAAATATCGGATACCAGATTTTAGCTCGGCGATATTTGAAGTGGAATATTTACCAGCTGGTATTTTGTAGTTCAAAATGCTATTTTTACTTTTAATTGCTCTATTTTGTGAGACATAAATCATTGGATAGGTTTTAAAAACTAAATTACATTCGTAATTAGAAATTACATTACTTGCCTTAAATACAGTACAAAAACATTATTTCTCATGTAGGCAATTCAGTTAGATTTAATACATTGACAAATGTGAAACGTAGTTAATAATAAATAATAATAATAATTGGATGACTTGTATAGCGCCGTTTTTGTGCAAAATCACCTCAAGGGCGCTGTTAAAATTTATAATACATTTCTACAGTGATAATGTTATTACTAACTATTATTTATAGTTGCTTATAGTGATTTATTTTTTGGGGTATTATGCCGTAATCCACTACCTCCTTCTTTAGCTAACGTTTCGTATAGAATTCCACTGTCCATCATCAGGGCAGATGTGATTTTGTACAATTTCATATTTTTTATTCTGAAGTTATCGATATATATATAAAACATCTTCTGGTCTTATTTACTGATAATTAGCGTTTAACAAAAAATGAAACAATGTTTTTATTGAACTTTTAAAAAAGTGACAGAATGATAGGTTTTTTCGTTACCATTTAAAAAAAAAAAGAAATATCTTTTAATTTTTTTTTCTACTAGTTGAACATTAAAAAAATCGTAAAATATAAGTGGTATTGTAAATATATATTTACAATTGCTTATAATTATTGGTCAATACATTGTTTTCCCAAATCTAGATATAATTTTAATTTGATGGCCTCCGCGTTCGAGTAAGGCTCCCAGCACAAATCCAAAGGTCGCGCAAGTAAATAAAAAAAATATATTGTGTTGTTTATTTAAACAAAAATATATACATATTTCCAGAATAGTAGATATTTTCTGTACCGACCTGGAGGAAGAATACCATTGAGAATAGAAACGATGGTAGAAATGGTTTTAGCCGTGTTCCCTACTTTCAACCTTACAACATACCCAAATTGGAGATTCTATAGTCTCACTAGCTCCGGGTTGCCGGGAGCAGTTGGGACTCTTGTGCGGTATTTATATATAAGTTCTTACAAACATCAATGCACCAATTTTTCGAACGAGTCTGAAATCTTTTCACATTATTTTTCAAAATGTAAGTAATCTGAAAGCTTTTAGAGGTGGCCATTTTCAGCAAAGGGTCGCTGCAGTTTCCCGCTGAGAGGCAGCAAAATATTTTTATCATCTCTCGTGCAGGATAAATAATAAATAAAATTCCTCCCGTGACACTAACGAGCACATCCCCGGTCCAATCAAATTTTACAATACCTGCAGTCAGCGGGCAACTGCATGCCGACTGCATAGAACACACCGGTTGTAACAGAACATATTATTTATCTGCAGATCAGTATTTATGCTTCACCATAAGCACAAAATATTACATGTTATAGTTTAAAATGCTAAGCACCACTTCAAACCAACAAAGGAGTTTCAACTCGGAGGCTATAGTTGCTTTTATTTTGAATTCAATAAAATCCAAATCCATAATCAATAATTTAATATTATCAAACTATTTGCTAGAATTAGGGTCGTAGATAATTGTCAGTTGACAAGCTTATGCTACTTTTCATCAAACCTTTCTAACCTTTCAGTTCCTTAAATACGCAATGCATTGAACACCGATTTGTAGTCAAATAATTCTATTTCCCTTTTATCCGTGTTCAACATTAAACTATTTGAAAGGGGACTAGCTTTTTTCAAAAATTCGTGAGTTCTTAACATTAATATATATATAGTTTTTATTATTGCTGTTCAGACGCAAAAAATTGTCATTACAAAGATATTTAAATTTAAAGAGTTTTACCGAAATTCACTGTAAAATTTTGGTACCTCGAAGTGGCGAAGTGTAAGAGCTTGCATTGTACATTATTTTATTCACACTTAACCAACTCATAATAATACAAAACTAATATTTGAATACGCCAAGTGTCAAACAATTTAGTATTTTTATTGTTAACTTTGTGGGTATCTACCTATACCGAAGCCGCAGTGAGAAGTGTATTGGCCAGTATAGTACCTACTAACATATTGGTTCCGAGTGCGCTGAGATATCTAGGCTGTCCCATTAGCCACATCTGCAAGTAAATAATTAACAAAATAACTTTTTCTTTCCAAAAACCATTCTTAATATGGATGCTCAGGCATATATTTGTCTCGCAAAGGACGCAGTGAACTTACTGACCAACATGATTATGGATCCCAATAATAAATTCACGAAAGAACATATCGCTAAAATTATTCCTAGAACCAATGACATATTAGGAACAATTGGCCAAATGGCTGTTAAAATGGCGAATCTTGAGGGTGAATTAACAGCTCTTAAAACTGCAACCCCTAATGTGTGCACCCCCTCAGTTTCACAAACTCAGAGTGTCTGTGATATCCTCGCCGAAATCAAAGAACAAAGTTACAGAGATAAAAATTTGATTATTCATAATATTCCGGAGAATTCATCGTTATCTCAGACTGAATCAATAAATAGCGACATAGTGTCAGTGAAAAAAATAATTTCAGATTTAGATATGTCAACATTAAATCTTGACTTGAAAATCTACAGATTGGGTCAAAGGCGTGCCGATAAACCAAGAGGAATTAAAATCGAGTTTCCGGAAGCTAAGTGGCCGAAAATACTATTAAGCAAGAAACACGCATTAAAAAATAATATACGTATTTACCAAGATCAGTCATTTATGCAGCGGAAACAATTGAGTGACCTAAGAAAAGAATTGGAAAATAGAAAATCTTCTGGTGAAACGGATATCACGATAAAATACATAAATAATAATCCGTCGATAGTCAAATCGAACCCAAAAAACTAAATTCTAAAATAAAAATATTTTATCAAAACGTACGTGGACTAAGAACAAAATTACAGGACCTGAAATCAACCTTACCTACTCTGGATTACGATTCTTACGCTTTCACTGAGACATGGCTGAACAAAAACATTGATACTACGGAATTGGGTTTCTTTGAACACACAGTGTACAGACAAGATAGAAGCAATAGCAATAAAACTAGAGGAGGTGGTGTGTTAATATCCGTAAATAAGAAATTCAACTCAAGAAAACTCAAATGCATCTACACTCATCTGGAACAACTATTC
Organism: Hesperophylax consimilis; assembly: GCF_061612785.1. Classification (NCBI taxonomy): domain Eukaryota; kingdom Metazoa; phylum Arthropoda; class Insecta; order Trichoptera; family Limnephilidae; genus Hesperophylax; species Hesperophylax consimilis. The sequence continues at coordinate 9,410,676 of NC_142845.1, forward strand.
ATCATGGTGTCTACCAATAAGGAAAAAATTATTGTTGGCTGCTTATATATACCCCCTTCTTCTGATGCTCAATTATACAAAGACCACTACCTCGAAGCTGAAACAATACGAAGAAAATTTCCAGATGCCACTTTGATATTAACAGGAGACTACAATCTACCTAATGTAACGTGGGACACAGAAAACAATAAAACTTCATGCACGGACAACATCAATCATGGTTCCCATGATATAATCGAGATGTCAAATTTTTTAAGTCTCCGGCAGTTAAACTATGTCTACAATGTTAACGCTCGTCTTCTCGATCTAGTGTTTTCCAATTCTTCTTCTGTAAAAGTATCCGCATCTGCTGAAGATATTCTCCCAATCGACAAGTGCAGGAATCGAATGCTACAGTTCAAAAATAGAAAAAAATCCATCTCCATCAACAAAATTAAACTTTTTCAAAGCTGATTTTAAGCAAATCACAAATCTTCTATTGTCTACTGACTGGAACTTTCTTGACTTTGAAGAAAACCTAAATGTAATGGTAGACAAATTTTACTTAATTTTAAATAATGCAATTGAATTGTTTGTACCCGTCACTAAAATCACTGTGCACAACTACCCAAAATGGTTTAGCAACGACCTTATTAAAATAATTAGAGACAAAAAAATTGCTCATAAAGTTTATAAATCGTCACGTGATCCTAAAGATTATGTTAAATTTTGTGAACTAAGAAAGACAACTAAAAATATGTCCAAGTTATGTTACAAAAGGTGTATCGAAAACTGCGAAGAATTGGCAGCAGCTAATCCTCAGAATATTTATAAATTTGCGAACATGCTCAATAATAATGACTCTAGTATTCCGTCAAACATGTACTTAGATAATAAAATGGCCGATACCCTCCAAGAAGTCGTCAATCTGTTTGCTGAATTTTTCAGCAAAGTCTATGATACTGCAAACAACTCTCCATTATTCGATACAACTACAGCTAACAATGACAACAAGATCGATTTTAGCCAATGTATATTCAAAGAAAGCGATATTAGAACTAAATTAAAATCCCTTGATATTAATAAATCGGCTGGTCCCGATAACATTCCTCAATTTTCTTATCAAAATGCTTATCAGTTTTAACATTACCTCTAACTAAACTTTTTAACTTGTCTCTAAAAATTGGTACCTTTCCACAAAAATGGAAAACCAGTTTTCTATTTCCAATCTTTAAGAAAGGAAATAGATCAGATATCTCTAACTATAGACCTATATGTATCCAATCGTCAATCCCTAAACTATTTGAATCTGCTCTGCTTTCTAAACTCTCGCCTGAGATTAACAAAGTTATTTCACATCGTCAACATGGTTTCATGGCAAAAAGATCTACTTTTACAAACTTGATGATCTATCAGGAATACCTATTTAATACAATGCAAAATCGTCTTCAAACAGACGTAGTGTATACTGACTTTAGTAAGGCATTCGACAAAGTCTCACATAAAATTCTCATACATAAACTTAGTGCCCTTGGAATAACAGGGAATATTTTGAGATGGTTTGAGAGTTATCTGCATAAAAGAAAAATATGTGTTAAACTCAACTCACACTATTCACACCAGTTCGAAGTCTTTACCGGCGTCCCACAGGGGTCTCATTTAGGACCAGTACTATTTTTATTGTTTATCAATGATATAACTACGGTTTTTGATGGAGTCATGATTCTCTTATTTGCAGATGATCTCAAAATTTATAAAACCATTACAAATATTCATGACTGTTACGTACTACAATTTAATCTTGTGAGGCTACAAGAGTGGTGCACCCACAATGAACTATTTCTCAATATTGATAAATGTCAAACGATAACTTTTTCCCGAATCAAAAATCCCATTACGCATCAATATAGCATCAACAACATTTTCCTAAAAAGAGTTGAGAATATTAAGGATCTTGGTATTATTTTTGACAGGCAACTAACATTTGTTCCTCATATAAACGAAATAACCAACAAGGCCATGAAATGTTTGGGTTTTATATTAAGGACAACGAAAGATTTTAAATTAATAAATTCCTTCAAACTGCTATTCACTGGTTTAGTTAGAAGTAATCTAGAGTATAACTCAACAATCTGGTCTCCATTTTATAAGATTCACCAGTTAAAAATTGAAAGAGTGCAACATAAATTTCTGCGATTTATTAATTATAAATTAGGAATTCCAAACGAATATCTTAATTACACTTTCCTCATGAACTTACTAAATTTAACCGATTTATCATTGAGACGCACAGTGTGCGACTTAGTATCTCTTTTCAAAATTTCGAATGGCAGACTGGACGCCATTGATTTGACGAGTCTTATATCGCTCCGTGTACCTACGCGCGACACTCGACAGACCGCTCTATATAATGTTCCCATATCTGCTAACAATTATTTTCAAAACTCACCTATTCAAAGACTTCACATACTCGGTAATAAGTATAGCTCAATTGATGTTTATCATCACCAATCAGTATACAAACTAAAATACAGTATACTAGAATGTTTGTAACAGATTCATAATTTTTTTTCAAACGCATATTTTATTGTTTCATTAACTAAGCTTTGTTTTGTAAAATTCCCAATCGGGCAAAATAAAGATTGATGATTACAAAGATGGTTTACAACAAACTGTAGTGTTTATCTTTATAATAATAATAACAAACTTACTTGTCTTGTGTGTATTACCTACTTACATTATTGTACTCTTGTAACTACACTATATTTATATAAACTTATCGAACTCATTGTCCAAATTCCAATAACACCGTAACTATATACTTGAATTGTATCTACTTAACTACCTACCTATATCTGTTATATTTTTCTCAAGTTTATGTATTAGTTTAACCTATGTTCTGTAAAATATTCAACCGACGTACTTTATACAATAAACTTTGCTTGCTTATGTTTATAAAATAATAACACCATAACAATAACCCTACACATTGTTATGTAAGTTCATACTCAATTTATTATGCTATGTAATTAAAATATTTTATAATGCTACTGAACAACAAAACCCATAACATGTATATGTAAAAGCCTTCTAGGCGTTAATAAAATAAAATAAAAAATATAATAAAATTAATTTTTATTTTGCTATATCAATAAATTCAGACGTGAAAATGTGACCGATAATTATACTTTTCTATAAATACACTTGTAGATAAGTACGTTACATGATTAAATGGTACTAAAAATATCTGTGCGTGTTCATATAAAATAATTAGTATAGTAATTTTTTTATTAATCTTCTTCTCTTCTTCTTCGATGGCGCTACAGCCCATATCGAGCTTTGGCCTCCTGCAACAGTCGCCTCCAACTCCTCCTGTCCTCAGCGGCTGACTTCCAGTTTGTCACCTGGAGAAGCTGTGCTGCATCCCCTCTTACCTCATCTTCCCACCTCAGTCTGGGTCTTCCCACTTTTCTCTTTCCACCTGGGTGACCAGTCAGAATTCTTTTTGGGACGCGTGTATCCGGCATTCTCTGTACATGACCAGCCCATCTCAGCCTGAGGAGTCTCATGTGTGCAGAGATGCTAGAGGCCTTATATATATCGTACAATTCTCTATTGTGCCGGATACGCCACTGTTCGTCCTCTTTCACCGGTCCACATATTCTTCTCAGCACCTTTCTTTCAAAAGTATCCAGCATTTCAGCCATCTTTACTGTCAGTGTCAGCGCCTCACATCCATATGCCAATACAGTTCTTACAATGGTCTTATATATGGTTATTTTGGTTTTTCTGTGGACACTACGTGACTTAAACGCTGGCACCAAAGAGAAGTATGTTTTGTTGGCTGCTGTGATTCTTCTTCTGATTTCTGCTGGATCCTCATTGTTCTCTGTCAGGCTGGAGCCCAGGTAGGTGAATTGATCGACCACTTCGTATGAGTAGTTGTCTTTAAATAGTGCACTACTTCTTCTTCTGTGCGAAGGGTTCCTGCTCTGTACCATCATTTTTGTTTTGTCAACATTAACTCGCAGTCCTACTTCCCGCGCCGCTATTTCTAAAGGGTCGAAGACCTCCTTAATGGCTGAAATTGATCTTCCGACAATGTTGATGTCATCCGCATATCCGACAACTTGACTGCTCTTGAAACAAATATTGGAGCCAGTGTCTATTAGTGTTTTTCGTATTACATGTTCGAGCACAATGTTGAAGAGAGTGGGAGCCAGACTGTCCCCCTGTTTAAGTCCCTGTGATACTGTAAATTCTTCCGACAATTCTCCGTCTATTTTGACCTGACATCTTGAGTCTGACATTGTGGCTTTTATGAGCCTAACCAATTTAGGTGGAATCTGGAATTGTAGTAGTATGTCATATAGACACTCCCGATCTATGCTATCATATGCTTGCTTGAAATCAATGAATAGTTGGTGTATGTCTATGTCAAATTCCCAGCACTTTGCCAAGATCTGTCTGACGGTGAACAGTTGGTCTGTTGTGGATCTACCGGTGCGGAAGCCTGCCTGATACTCTCCCAGTAGGTTTTCTGCATATTTATCAATTCTTTGTTTCAGTATCATGGTGTAGATTTTATATGCTGTGCATAGGAGTGATATGCCTCTATGATTTTCGCATTTTAATTTATCACCTTTCTTGTGAATTGGGCATATTATGCTTATTTGCCATTCCTCTGGGATTTTTTCCAGTGTCCATATTTTAGTTATTAAATTGAGTAGCAGATTTCTCAGATGCTCATTTCCATATTTGAACAACTCTGCCGGGAGGTTGTCTTTCCCAGGTGATTTGTTGTTTTTAAGTTTCTTTAGTGCAGCATTTATTTCTTGCATTGTTGGTGGATTCGCTGATTCTTCATTACTTGATTCAGTGGGGATGTTGGTAGGGTGACTTCTCAGGTCGCTATTAGGGTTGAGAAGTTTATAGAAGTAGTTTTTCCACACTGTTTTTATTTGTTCCTTATCTGATATAATTGATCCATCAGCGTCTTTGCATAGTGTTGTATTCGGTTTGAAACCCTTCTTGAAGAAGTTTACTCCCCTATATGCTTCTCTAGGATTATTATTGACAAAGTCCTGTTCCATTTTTAGCAGTATATCATTCAAGAATTTTCTTTTCTTTCCCCGTATCAGCTTATTCGTTTCTTTTCTCGCTTGTTCGTACGCCTGTTTTTTGTTTCTTGTTGACGTTTCCAAGTACTTTTTTCTGAGTATATTCTTTTCAGCTATCTTTCTTTCACACTCTTCATCAAACCACGGGTTCCTGGGCTGTCTGGGCATGTTTCCGACACTTGATTCCACTGCTCTTACGATTGCTTCTTTTATATCATTCCAATCTTTTTCGAGTGATTCTTGGGAGTTCTGTTCAGTGATCTGATCTGGTAGTCTATTTACAAGGGCGTTGTGATACTGCTCTTTGCCTTCTGGTGTTTTTAGAGCTTCCGTATTGATTTTTGGAATAGTTGGTGATTTTTGTGTCCTGTTGTTTGCAATTCGGCTCCTATAGGTGGCCACCACCATGTAGTGGTCTGAATCACAGTTGGCACCCCTATACGTCCTTACGTTTGTGATGCTCGTTGCCCCCCTTCTTTCTATCAGGACATGATCAATTTGGTTATGGTGTCTACCATCTGGCGACGTCCAGGTCCGTTTGTGTATGTCTTTTCTTGGAAATTGAGTCGAGGCCACGATTAGGTTTCTTGATTCTGCGAAATCAATCACTCGGGTTCCATTATTGTTAGCGTGCTTGTGTAGACTGTTCATTCCTGCAATGTGTTGGAGCAGAGGATCCTGTCCTATCTTGACGTTAAAGTCTCCAATTACCATCTTAATGTCGTTCGATGGTAATGTGTCGTAGACCTGTTCGAGTTTCTGATAGTATGTATCTTTCATTATGTCCTCTTTATCTTCCGTTTCAGCATGTACGTTGATCAATGTTACGTTGAAAAACTTCGTTTTTATGCGTAAGCTGCACATTCTTTCATTAATGGGTTTAAAGTCTAATATGCATTTTCCCATTTTCCGGTCCACAATGAAGGCCATTCCGAATTTATGATGTCTTTCATTTCCACTATGCAGTATCGTATGCGTTCTTGTGTCAAATGGCTCAGATCCTATCCATCTGGTTTCTTGCACCGCCATTATGTCAATTTTATATTTCGTCATCTCCCTAGTGATCTCTCCTAGGGCTCCACTTCTATACAGCGTCCTTGCGTTCCAGGTAGCTATTTTCAAGTCCTTATTTCGTTTGCTGGGTCTTTTCCTAAGTTCAGTTGTTGTCCGAGGCTCTGTGTTATTTTTTTTATTAATATTATCTCTAAATTGTCTTTTTCTAAACAGTCAAACAATTTTTTTTCCATAATATGTCCCTTTGTATTTTTATTTAGTTCGATTATTATCTACATTTAAAAATTTTTTGTCTAGGCGAAAATCTCGTTCTAGGACTTTTTCCCTTCTGTTTTATTATTTGTTCTACATAATATTATTCTGTTAGTTCTTACATAAATCATGTAAGACTACCATAGTACAGGCATGAGCTTAGTATTGTAGTTGAGAAAATCACCTAAATTGTGATTTTTTAATTTACAATAAGAAAAACGACAATTTACTGTACGGGACGTGTTTGCCTGTACAAGAAAAGAGTGTAAATAATAAACACCGGAACACATCAGCCCTCAACCTGGGTAATGATTTTAAGTAAAACACCGTGAGGTTCTCTATCCCTACCATCATAAAAGAAAGACGATTCAGATCAAAATTCACATTTTAACTACATGTTTTGCACTGGTATACAGAACAAAGATTTGATATTTCAAAAATTGCTATTTATTAAAGCAACAACATCATGATTCAAGTTCGATATAATTTACAATATTTTTAACGACCGCAGCTCCCTCATGTTTTAGGTTCTTCTTTTCCATGAGTGGTGAATCATTTAAATTAACTGAATTTTAAATTTATGTTATTTATTCAAATAGAACGGTTTCATATGCGCCTCATAATTTTAACATAAGTTGGTTATTTAAAATGTTCGCTGGCTGTTAGAGACTAAGAGGTCTCGTATTTTCTCGGAAGGGAAAAATTTGTTACCTAATTTTTTTTTTGTTTTTCTAGATTCTTATTTGCAATGAAGTGGTGATTCATGAAATTTTTCTGAAGTTAATATTACTGTTATTTATACAAATAGAACGGCGTCATTGCACCTCACAATGTTTACCTCGTAGGTATAACAGAACAAACACCCTGTTTGTGCGTACAGTACCAACCATGGCAAGTCCGTTTTGCATCAGAATTCTGGCGTGTTAAAAAAGTTATTGCAGTAAACCGTACTGCAATACTTGTCAACTCATTCAAACACCACTCGTGCATATTGATTCTTGCATCTGGAAGTTTTCCGGTGTAAATTTGACCTCTGAGCGGATATCCGAATCACGGACCCACCAGACTAGACAGTCCTTGAAGTTTTTTCATTTTTTTTTTTTCTACCAAATAAACGAAAACTCATCGACAATAGCACCATTCGAAGCAGTTCTCCGTATTGTATAGCACATATATTGATACCAATTGCAAAAAGTCAAAGAAAAAAAAAGAAAAATCACCTTTAAGAATCAAAATGGCCTGGCCAGGCCACATTGGACATCGGAGGGTTAGGTGTAAATTTCAAAATTGGAACAGCTTGTGTGAAGCATAATCACGAAAAGCTTTAAATTAGTTTCCTACCTATAACATTATATTAAAACAGAAAATTATTATAATTTTACTTTTTTATGAATTGGGATGGTAAAATGCTGTGATTTTTTACAGGTCTGCTCTAGTATTGAGCATTATAATTCAGTAGTAGCTACATAAATTTTACCGGGGAAATATTTTGAATCCTCGTATTAAGGTATATAAACAATTTATAGGTGTACGAAATAAATTTTTAAAAATCGGATATATTTATCCCAGACACTATCCAGGTGACCAACCATTTTTTTATAACTTTGTAATCATTTTAAAAAATACATGCAAATAGTAAAATTGTTGCAAGATAATATTGTTAATTCTAAATTTGAAACATGATATCGACACAAATGATGTATAATAATAAGGTCCCAATGGCCGAGTGGTTAGAGGCGTTGTCTTGGTAAGACACAGATCCTGTTATTTTCATTTGAAACCATTATCTTTTTTTATTTATCTGTGTTTTGTTCGATTTCATATTTCGTTGTTAGTATTATCTCCACTGATAGTTTATTAAGTTTTGTGTTTCAAAAATAATAATTGTTAGTCAAATAGCCTGACATTTATTAAACACTCAAGAATAATTTGTAAGAACAGTGAACCTAGAGTACGTCTGGATTAAAGCATCAATTACTTCAAATGTTTTTAAGAATAATATTGACTTTGAAAATCACGTTTACTCTTTGCTTTTGATGAAAAGCGCGCGGGTGAAAAAAGTGTCTTCACGCGGGGTGGGATTGAACTTCGAATAATTTGTCTTGAAGTTTTATGTGATATAATGAAAGTCTGCGATTTATCTTGACTGAGGACCGAGAATATTTTACAAATGAATCTGGGAAAGTTAGTATCAATACGCTTTGATGGATCGAGCTTCAAACAGTATCTCAATCATGATGTCAATCTTGCCCCATTGTCCGTGATGACGGATTTATCTTTAGATTAGATTTAATTTTGGCTCGGATTATTGGAGGCGGTGTTTAAAGGATATTGAATATTTTCTCTTTGTAAGGATGAAACTTAACTAACTTTGTACAACTCGCAAAAGAAAAGTTCGGACGGCTTGGGTTTTGTACTTACAAAGGCTGTCGACTTTTAGAACAAATTTTGCGTGGTGAAACGGAATGCACGATCGTTTTTTTTTAATGTTATTACAGCAGAGGAGTCCCAACTTCTTCCAACCGTCGGCATTGAGAAAAAAGAGTATAACTTATTTATTAAGATTCTCCACAAATTATTCGTAATCGGGTTAAAAACGGCACTGCTGTCCCTTGACGAATGAATTGATAGGTTTCCTGATAAAATTTACGTGAAGTACGAATGTATTGTCACAGTATCGCAACACATGGTCATAAAAATTCTGACATTTTAGCATTTCAACCAACCAGATTGTTAACAAATCTACCGCTATACGAACCTTTAAAAATCTGCCACTAATTCTGCCTTATTACGCTCGTGATTATGAGTAACGTTTTCCACACACCCATTCTTATCCCTCTGAATTATCTGTTATGATTAAGATGTTACAGTTTAATTAATGCTTTGCAGTGCTTAAATAATTGAAAAGCATCTTTCAAGGGAAGATTGAATATCGTTTAAAATTAGTGTTTGTATTTTGGAAAGCTCCTTTGTTATTTTGAGCATCGAATCACTCCTGGGTAAAGCACTCGTAAAATCGAATCATTGTACCCGTCCTTCTTTCACTGAGTAATAGTGATACAAATTACGTTCATTCAGCTACATATTCGCTATTTCCTCCCTAGAGCTTAAAATATTATTATTCACAAACAAGACACTGTATGAAACCATTAGTTCACGATTCTTAAGTACCTGCGAACCATCTGAACGTAAAATTAAGTAGCTACAAATTTATTTAACCTGATTTACGTGTTTGTATCATTTGAATACTGAACGCTTAGCATTAAAATTAAATGTATTTGAACTAGTTTATTAAACTTAACAAGCTTCTACTTTGATAATAATTCATAATGGCGTATTTACCAAGTAATAGTAGCTGTTCCAAAAATATATACAGTCGTAATAATTAATTCGTAATATCACAATTCATCATGTATTTCAATATGTGCGTACAGTTTTGCCCATCACCAGAATCACATTAATAGTAAAAATCAAAATTGTTAAAAGATAACAACATATTATCACGATTCCCCCAAGACATTTATTGGCTTTATAGTCTCAGGGTCCCATTCAGGCGTCGTGAGTTCAATTCCTTGGCTGGCTAAGTTGTCCAGCACAACACAAGCAACGTTTCACTAATACTGTAGTAGTATTAAAAGATTATCAATTATTATCAGGTTATTAGTAGCCCGGGAATTTTTTTCCTGATTTACAAAAAAAATCTTGGGCATTTCATTATACGTGTTAGCTAAATATCTAAATAAAAGACAATCTTCATTAATATTTGAAGGATCCTATAACAACAAACAGTTATTCAAATGTAATAATTTGTTTCTTTCTTCTGAGTTGACAATTTTTTCCGAGTTTTCATAATTCAATTATGGATTTCTTTCTGCTTCTAATTACTTATCAAAGTTTCATGGCTTCCTTTTTTCGAAATATAATATCTCTCTTCGCAATGTCGCCAATGTGAAGTTTGCATAATATTTCCATTAAAAAGATAATTTTATGTAAGCAAGCTAAGCCGTTTTTAAGTAATTTTGTATTTTCTTTTAACTTGTTACCATAACAATAAAACCAGAATTATGAATAACTTAGGTGAAAAAAATATACTAATTCTAAAGAAAAACCATCAAATGTGGGTATGTATGTTATTCGTCCAATGAAATCCAGGAATAGACAGGACCAATCACCAGGCATTAATTTTTCGATACAAAAAATGAGAAAAGAAGTTGTGCAAACGATTACTCGGCTGGTTTCTTTGTGCTAAAATTTCTAGGCCAACCATATTAGACCACTGGCATACAAGAACTGAAAGGTAAAGCACCTTTAAATTAAATTTGTGTTTCAAAAGCAATAATTGTCACTTAACGTGATGTGTCAGTTTCCATTCAAAATTGCCTCCAAGGTTCCTTACAAGTTCGCTTGGAAATAATAGTCTTTACATTTCTTACAAATATGATTACATTATCACTTTTTATTAAATTAATGATTAATTGTTTTTAGTATTTTTGCCTTTAAGAAGGGCGTTTTAGCTAGACATAACATTATATTATAACAATAATTACCAATACTTAGTCCCAAAGATACATAGACCGCTGCAGAAATATAGCTTTCCTAATAATACTATTATATATATTTTATTGGTTTATCTACAAAATTTGAAATACATACTGATACCGCATTATCTTTTACTATACGGCTTAAATAATTTCTCCAAATCTTCAGAATAACTACCACAAAAACGACCATAATACCACCACCACAACCGCCAAAAAACTGCCATCTTAAAATCCCTTATAATAACGACCACAACCACCACCACCACAACTACCAAATAAATAACACCACAATAACCATCACGGTGACCACGACCACAACCACTTCATCAACCACCAAACAACAACTACCACAATAACCACTACCACAGCCACATCGACCTCCACCACAACCTCCACCACAACCGACAAACAACCACCACCACAACAACTACCACAATAACCTCCGCAATAACCACCACCATAACGACCACCACAACCACCAAACAACAACCATCACTATAAACACCATCACAACCACCACCATATCCACCAAACAACCACAACACCACAACAACCACCACAACCACCAAATAATAGTCACCACAAATTGCACAACAAACACCACAACAATAATATAACATAAAATGTATTTGCGGCACGCTGGTAGATTAAAAAGACGAAATTTAAACGTTGCTTGAAATTACTTTAGACCTTTTTGGTGGCTAGGTCAGTCTGGATAGTCAGGTACTTCCTTAATTTGTCGTCCTATCTCCTTTCCCTTCCCACTACTTTCGCCTCACAACATACTTCAATCGGGAATGTCATAGTCTTACTAGTTCTGTTTTGTTTTTTCACTTACTTACAGGCACTTCGTAAATAAAAACAGAAATTGAATTTTCAACAGATATTATTATATTTTATTAACTTTTAAAAACAGATAATATAGAACATGTGCCTACAAGTTTTTCGAATAAGACCAGGTATAATAATAATAATAATAAATGTTTATTCCGGAATGTGAGGAGGTTAGTGCAGTCCCACACATTCCATACAGAGATTCAAAAAATTTGATGAAAAACAAAAAATAGAACAGGAAAACAAAGAAAAAAAAACATATGAATTGAACATAAAATGATAAAAAATAATATAATAACAGAAAGTTGAAGCTTTTAGGGAGCCGTGACTATATTAGGTGCTAGTATTTTTCTCCAGTGTGCGTCAATGCTGGAGGATGGAGTGAGGCGGGCTTCTATCGTGAGGATATTTCCAGAGCTGCTTATTCCTGCCACCCTGGATCTCATAAGGGCTGCATATCTGGGAACTCGCCCCTCCGTGAACATACGGGAAGCGCTGCAGTATCTGTGGAGACAAAACTTTGTGCGGAAAGCGTTATTGTATTAGACCCGTAGTCTTTCTGTACTACTCTTTTTGTAGTTTGCCCATAGTTCACACGTGTACAACGTTGGGAAGGAAAGGAAGAGCGTCCTTTTAACTGCGGTACTGTAAAGGCGAAATCTTCTACAGAGCATGTTTGCTTTAACGCTGAGATTTCGTCTTTGTCTATCGATATCATCATCGTCCATCAGATTACTCGTGATTATGTGTCCAAGGTATTTAGTTCCTTCGGTCACCTTCAAGTTCACACTGTTTAGGGTTGCTGGAGAGACCAATAGAGCCGTTTTAGCGGGGTTATACAACATATTTGTTTCTTCAGCATACTCTTCACAGATTTTCAGAAGAATACGCAGTCTAAAAAAAGAAGGTGCCATCAGGACCATGTCGTCCACATAGCTGACGTTATTCAGACACTATCCTCCGATGTGGCAGCCTACTCCTGCATTGTTTAGCCTTTCGGTGAGTTCGTCCATGTACAAATTAAACAGTATTGTCGACATGCTTCCTCCCTGTCGGACGCCACTCTTCAAGAGGAATGGTTCGGAAAAATCATCCCTCCATCTTACTAGGTTTTCCTGCTATCTGTACCACGAGTCGAGGATATATGTATGTGACCTCCAATAATATGCCTCTTTCTCCATAGAGGTCTAAGAAAAATGCATATGAGGTGGTCTTTTTATTCCTGAAGAATTCCAGGGGTTTTTTAACGTAAATATAGCATTATCGATATGAATTTGCTTTTTTAATCCCAGTTGGTTGTCATAAGTTTCCAACTGGCTCCGATCCTGTTTAGTAATAGACGTTCGAATAATCGTGCGATGGTGGTGGCAATTGAGATCGGTCTATAGCTGGCCTGACAGGTAGAGTCCAACGATTTAGATTTGAGAATAGGTGATATTATGGTTCTTGTCATATAAGTTGGTAAGTAAGTATCTGTTTTTCAAGATGTCGGTAAACAAACTTGCCAGCAGTAGAGAAATTGGTCCTCCAGCATGTTTGATGTGTTCGATACTCAGTCCGTCATGACCCGCTGATTTCCCAATGCTAAATTATAAATATGCTAGAGGGTTGAACAAAACTGCAAAACTCTGACTCCTGATTCGGAGAATGACTTCCATGTGAATTACTGTGTATTTACTTACCACGGAAGTATATTATAATAGTCCAAATTATAAGCTTGGTCCGTGTTTGAATGTTTTATTGCACTGAAAAAAATATTTTGTTCCGAACTTGGCAAATTAATATTTAATTTTTCACATGTATTTAACACTTTGTGGATAAACATTTATATAATAATTATTATTGCATATATTTTTAATATAAATAGAACCGATTTTGGTTCACACTAAAACTTCATTAGGGTAATATAAAAACATATTAAATCAATAACAGAGTAACAGTGTATTTATAGGTAAGATAGAAGAGGTAGAGAGAACATCAATTTTTATTGTTAGCGAGGGAAGGTAGGGGTGGAGGTAGATGGAGAAGAGGGCAAAATTTTTAAATGCGTCTATTTGACAAGTCTTATTGTTTATTTCCAAAGCTTCTAGATTGTTAAAACGTTAACCTGTCTTATCTGTGTAGCACATTTATGTAGGAGGATTTACTAAAAGAGGATTTATTTATAAATTGTAAATTTATTGTGATTTTTAAATAACCTGAAAGGTTCGAGGTGAATCGAAACCGGTTGGTTTTATATATTATAATAATACTTGGATGATTTGTACAGCGCCGTTTTTGTGCAAAATCTCAAGGGCACTGAACAAATTTATAATTTATGAATATATGTAATAAAGTGGTATCAAAAACAAAGTTATTTTATTATATTAATATTTGATATTAATGCATGGTTCCATATTGGTTCAGTCTTTCGCAAAAATCAAACTAAATCTACAATACTTGAATATCCTTCAAAATTAGGAATTCAAAATAAATACAATTTCATATTTTGGAGCTTGGATCTTGGAGGAATTTGACAAGATTATGTTAATTCTTCGAAAAAGTCAAATAAGCTTAAAAATGTTCAGTTCGATGAACAATCATTAAAATAACGTATTTTAAGGAGGACTGAAATTTAAATGTAAAAATGACTCCAACCTACTTGAGACATATAAATGTCACGATCTCTGTTATGGGTTAAAATCTTTGCTTGTAGCAAAAATTACAAAATTAAATAATAATGCTTGACCAACCAACTTTTAGCCTGTATTTTTAAAATTGAAACAATTTTCTGTAGATACAGTAAAGGAAAACCCTTAAAATATTTATCACTTTATGGAAATATTTTAGAAAATATTGGTAAAACGAATGTAACAATCAGCTAACAATGTGTCCATGTCTTTAATTTTATACTTGTTTAAACACGCGCTACAACAATTCAGAGGACGGAATAATTTCACGCAAAAGTTATCATCTACTGCATTTTTTAACTATCCATTACTATTTTCTTATCCACTACTATTAACCTTTCAATATCTCCTGAAACTTATTTTGAACCAAATACATGATTCGATTTTTTTCCTTTAGCTAAATAATTTTCTTTTTAATTTTACAAACTTTTCATGCAAGGCTTTTTTATTTATTTTTTTAAAAGACCATGTATAAAAACAAGGTTTTAGAACATCGTAAATCGAGCTCAAATGGCTTAAACTCAATGATTGAAATGTTTAAATGGAAACGTGTATAAACTGCTTACTGTGGTTTAAAACGAGTCCCCATTAATTTCACTACTTATCGGATATTTTTATAATCTCTAAATTTTGCACATTAAGACGTTTCCACAAACTTGCTATAATGTGATAAAAAATCGTTCGAGTGATTAAAATGACAAAAACGGAACAAATTTAGTTATATCTTTTTGAATAGATACTATAATAAATATATGAAATGAATCTTCATTTAAATCTGCCGAATTGGTATTTTTTTGGATGTGGTGTAAGCATCGATTAAATATATAAATGTGAAGAAGAGTATCCCCACTTATTCCATACTTTTTGGGTACATTATTTTTATAAATAAATATTTTTATAATATTACGTGATCAATTTTTATTGGTATAACTTTTCTGTAATGTTTAAGGCTTTTTTTATTTATCTATTTAGTACAGGCAATACATAGTCTAAGTTGTAATTTTTTTTGACAGTTCTATTAAGAAGACTTCCGGTTTTAGAAGCACAATATAAATATGTAAACACTATCGATGTTATATATCATTGAAGGACAATACAAACAAATCTGAATGAAACATGAATCAGAATATAAGAAAAAGTATGTGGGGAAAATAAATTGCAATATAATATTGTTAATTCTAAATTTGAAATATTAGATCGCCAAATATAACGTATGATAATGGCAGTGTGGATAAAGACGTTATCCCGGTAAAACAGAGATTTTGCATACGATTCCCAGTTGAGACCTTTAGCTTTTTATATTCTGTGTCTGTTTCATGTTTCGATTGAATTTGGTAGTGTGTTTTTCTTAAATTTTATATTATATTGACGGATAATACCCTTCAATAGTGGAAGATAAGATGTTCCAATATTATTATATTATTATTATTCATTTAGATTTTTAGAAAAGTCAATGGGTAATAATATTTGGCTTATTTATATAGCGCCGTTTTCGTGAAAAATCAACTAAAGGGCGCTAAAAAAGGTTTATCCTAGATAGTATCTAGGTTACCAACCAATTCTTTAGAATTTTCTAATCATTAAAAAAGAAAGCTGCCAAAAATATTAGAAAAAATATTTTTCAAATAATATTCTTAGTTATCAATTTGAAATATGAGATAGAAAAATGATTTGATTTTTTAGTAAGTAGTTACCAATGGTCGAGCGAGGTTGTCCCAGTATTTTTTTTTATATAAATGATCGTTGCTTGTTATTTAACATTCGTGCAAATATTGAAGATACTCTTAAATTAATCCTTTTGTGTAAAATCCTCCTTGAATGTTGGAGTTGTTGCACTTGTTGAGCCTAAAGTTTTCGTAACCCGCCCTGGAATAGAGGCTGTGGTTGCGGTTTTGAGAAAACCTGGTTAAACCTCTTAATTAAATAAGGTATACCCCTGTAATTACCGGAATACATAAGGTGTATCTTTACTGGTTCAGGTACCTAAATAAAATATAATATTCAACGTGGTATTTACATTATCTACTTGCTCTTTATTTTAACGTAGTATTTATTTTTAAAACTAAATATATATTTAAAACCTTAAGTCATGCATTCTACATAATATGTACTTATAAATTGACGCCATTTTTCTATTTTAACTAAGCTTTTGAACTCTACTTAAAAGTATATTAGAACAAGTTTATTATAACTTTAAACTATTTTAAAATGATCCTATTATATAACAGTTACACACAAACGGGTAGAGCCTAAGTGCACAGAGAAAAATGAGTAAATGCTAATTTAATTATTCTGGTTAAAAACGGGATTGCAAGCCGTTTACTGATAAACATTTAGTTAATTTACAATATATTGGAAGACGTGTTCACTGTTCATACACCTGTATGTGCCTTGATAATATACAATGGCGAAATACTGAAACATAGGATTTTTATAAACACGTTTTCCGATATCGTGATGACCTATCAATCAATTCGTGAAAGGACTGCAATCCCATTTTTAACAAGATATAATATAATATAATAATAATAAGATATTCTCGATAAATTATCCATATTCAATATTATTAAATGTTTGTTCAGTGTTGTGTTCCGATTACTTACCTTTTATTTATATTTCATGTATTTTTACATTTTTTCGTATGTGTATTTCAAACTGCATGTAAGTTTAAATGAATTTATTGTGAAACAAAATTAAATGGCCATACTTTCCCACACCTGGATTTGAATCCTTGACCTACAGATGCTGTCATATTGCTCGTACTATTAATTCTAATATTGGTCTGGGAATGATACGTAACTACCTAATATCTAGGTATATTATCATAGTATAAAAGTGAGAGCAGTATAATATGTATGTATATATATTAGAAGTACCATAATATACCCTACTCCCACTTCTTAAAAGATATTACGATTTCAGCTTTCGAGATAAATAGTTACCTTTTAAAGCTTTGTCAGTGTTCAATAAAAAATTCACCCACTTTTTGCCATACAAATCCTGATGGAAAACTGTTCTTGCGAATGACAAGCAACCCCGCCACATACAGATAGCTTAGTAATAATATTACACTATCCTCCTTGTTGCTTAAAAGAATCGAGTAAAATCGTTTAAAAAGAATATTTTCGTCACCCATTAATTAAAGATCAACTAACAAGGTTACTTAAACAAAACACAGTGACAGTGACCTTAAGTTAACTCACGGAACAAAATTTACATTAAAGAACATTTTATAAAATTATATTCTTTTTTTTCACTAGGATACCCATTTACATAATCGAATGAACGTAAATCAAGGAGCATGAATACATTTCCATAACGTATAGTAAATAATTATGCATGTAGCTTTCTTTAATACAAAGAAACGAAATAATGTCCCCGGAGAGATTACAAAAATCTGACGGTACAAAAATAAAGCCTTCGTATTTTATACCATGCTTTTCTGGGTAAAATTTTTTTAGCCAGAAATGTAAAAAATGGGGTAGAGTCTGATATAACTAACCTTTCAGAACAACAATATGATTATGTTTGACGTCTTCTTGGGAAAGATCCAATCGTTTTGGAAGCTTTTTTTTCTGGTAGCTTTAACTCCTCAGGCCTCAGGCTTATTTTGTCGGAAGGTATTACGGCTGTGCAATAAAATCAAAATAAATGGAATATTTATAAACATATCCAAAAAATGAAAACTATTTATTTTTAAGCTTACCTTTAAAGGTTACACTAACATTACGCTTTCAAATCTTATGATTACAAAAAAAAACATGTGTTTCAAAATGTTTAATACAAACAAAAAATAATGGTTCACTTTCTACTAAAATTACAAGACAAGTGCATTATAAACATTACTGACACCTCGATTTTTTGTTGTTTCATTTAAAATAATAAATATACAGTCTCATAAGTTTTTTCAAATTGCCTTCTTTAGTTTCATAATGGTACACATTTAAATTTTACGGTGGTTTACTTCTACATTTGAATACAAATCGTGGTGTTGTCTCTTTCTAACACCATTCAGATCATATTTCTCGCCAAAGTAATAAGGGATATACAACGATTACTGGGAGATCATATAAGTAGTTTCCAAAAGCAAACAAATTAACCTGAAGGCTTAAGAGTAAGAAATTTATCCTATTTTAACTGATTGGTAAGAAATCTTCAATTAGAGGTTGCTAGGTCAAATCTTTGTCGGGGAAAAATATAAATATATGGAATTCATAGGCATTATAAATAATAAATAAATATAGTGCATGTACAATATGTAGCATTTTATACCTAATGAACGTTAGCAGACCATCAAGAAAATAAAATGAGGATAAAAGACATTTTCTTAATTAAGAGTAAGCTACAAATCAAAAATGTGTATTTTCTTGGTATACCTTATAATGTAGGTAATAGGCATTAAAATCGTTTGACAAACGGAGTCTAGAAACGTTCGATTTCAAGCAAAAAACTAGTTTTTATTTATTTTGTAAATAATTTTATAAGAAAACAAAAAAGTTAATCAAGTGAGACCGTCACAGATAATCTTAGATATAATACTGTATTTTTTAAAAGGTGTCCTATACGCGTTGTTACATTTCTATTGAAAAAAATCTTTTTAGTAATTTACATTTATATTTTTAGTGAGTAATTTATTTTATTTGTATTTACTCAAACGAAACGAGAGGAAAACCTTCAATTTATCTAAACATATTTTTTGGTATTCATCATGTACACCAATTTGTTATAAAGATTAATTAAAATAGTGATTTAGCCTTAAGCTTCGCCTTAAGGGGTTACATCACCTTGGCGCTAGGAACAATAGGTATAAAAATAAAAATAAATTTTGACGTAGCTTTTAAATTTTAAAAATATATATTTTTATTTAAAATAATACGCAATAAAAAAAGAACGCAGATTTGCCTGATCAAGTCTTTGACTGTCGGACAAAGTCTGAAAAATAAAAATAAATAATTTTTAAGAAGCGTAATAAATAGCTAAGATGGTGGAGGAAAATTAACAAAAAACGAGCCATCCAATCAAAAAAATCCTTCACGTAATTTTAGATAATATAATAAAAAATATGTGTTCAAATTTTAACAAAATCGGTCTAGTAGTTCTTGAAATATCTTGTACACCAATTTGAGTAATAAGTAATTTCGAATAAAACGCAAAAAAAAACAGTACAGCGTAAGCATCTAAAAAATATATTTTTTTAAATTACCTCCTGTGATTCCTGGATTAGCCAGTTGGAGTTGGAGGTGGATTTCCCCTGCTTTACACTGTATAGACAGAGGCGCTCCGGTGAGGTGTCACATGAAAAATATTAATTAAAAAAAATACGTGATGTACTTAACCTTAGAAATTTTCAAACTCACCGCCGCGCCACAGAGGTCGTTAAATGTAATTGCGATAAAAATCTAGAACCCAATAAAGGTTAAAAATAAAACTGGGTATTCTTCACCCTGTAAAGCGTAATTCGCAATTCCCCAAATTCCGTTCATTATTACTTGGGTAAAATATGTTCGGAGGAAAACTGCGTCGAGAATAAAGGAAACGTTATTATTTCACGTAATATGTGTTTACTTTAAGTAAGGTGTGCCATTATCCAGAGAGGACAAAGCTCTGTGGGTATCTTTAGAAATTCTTGACATAATGTTATCACTGACTCCATTTGAGCCACGTACAGTGAGAACATCGTGGCCGTCATGATAACACTATTATCTTTACTCTACAACAAAATACCTACTCTGTTTGTTTACTTCACTGAAAAATAGCAAACGGCGAGCTTTGTTATTATAAAAATACTATATAATATATAAAATGATTTTTTTTTAAAACTGTTTGATAATCCCGTAGACTATCGACACATGGGTTAGATTATAATGGTTATAATCTAGGCAGGTATGTGCCTATGGAAAATAACGCTCCGTTCGCTGAACCAAAAAGATAGGTTCGCAAATGTGACTTACGGAAGAGTTGGTTGTGATGTTCGATGATATGTTTCTTTTGGTAGCGCTCGTATTGTGGAGGAATTCACAGGCACTCGTATAAGATTAAACTAATTATAACTAAGGCTAAAATCGAATTGATACATTGGTTATTTTCTCGGTATTGTGTTTTTGTCAACTGTCATTAGATGACGTTTTCGCGCCGGCGCGGGCGGCTCGATTCAATTTAAAGCAACACTGCGCAGATTCAAACCAGTAAAATTTGAATACGAGCCTTCTTATTGTTTGTAACGGAAAAAAACATTAAAAAAATTCAGCGTCACGAAACAGCAACTCTTTTTAGTTTGCAATATCATCTCCAAATTGTGATACACAAATATATTGATTCGCTACTGTTACGCCATGGATACATAGTCCTCAGTGATACTTATCTGACACGTGGGGGTGATTCACAGGTTTATACAGATTTATTTACGTAAATTAAGATCAATTTGAGATAAGGTAATCATTGCGTTTACCTCTCGGCGTTCTAGCTCGGGTTATAGATATTCGTCCGATCGCTACCTGAGTTTTAGGGTGACTGTGCCGCGCTTACTTCTAATTGGTATAATATGCATGCGTGCACTCTAGAACCCCCAGGATTGTAGTTTTAATTTTCGTCGCGTATCAGGAATTTTTCAAACTACTCAAATAAAGCATGGTTTACATTAAAAATAATTGTGTTATCAGGATAAAGCTTGGTTAATGGCTTTAACCAAGATTCTACGGGAAATGGTTGCTCTCTATCTGTTGTGTTATTTTAAATTAGAAATTACCGACCCATTATGGAGTAGGAAACAGGTGAAAACTCACAGTTTGTGTTGTTAGTAATTCACTGGTGATGTTGTCGTTTCTACAGGAAACACACACGGACATTGGTAAGTTAATGACGTCAGTACAAATGACACACACGGACATTGGTAAGTTAATGACGTCAGTACAAATGACTCCGACGGTTTTTTTTTACCAGCCCTAGCCTTACTACTTTCGTAATTCAGCGGTAACAACGATTAGCGGAGATGGAATTATCAATTATCAGAACCAAACTCCGCGTGATAATTCATTGTTGTACAAATGGTCAGCAGCAATGCCGCACGAGACGAAATTCGTGGGGAACCACGGGATTTTGCACGACCGTTTTAAATCTAACTCGCGCGAGAGTCTGCCGATCGCCGGTCACCGCCTGCGTTTACTGCGCCTTGCGGCTGGTTCGCGTAACTAATTGCCTTGGCGCATGATTTGAATTCTACTTTTGTTCAAAATTGTTACGTTACAAGGTTGATCCGTCTGTATAAAGTATGCTACCTGACCTGAGTTTGTAGCAAGCCGTGATAATATGTGGCCAAAGAACGTTAGTGTGGGATCAAATACAATACCTAGATCTTCAATGCTATTTACACTGTTGTTCGCTCCTGTATCTGTGCTAAGAAAACTATGGCTTCTGGGAGCGTAGGTAAGGGGTATATATTTTTTCTGATCCTGATGACATTTAGCCCTTTTAGCTTTTAAAGAAGGAGTAAGGTCATATTATAAAAAAAAATCACGGTGGGCGGCAATATTACGGTGGAATGTGCTGTGGGCGTCAATATTGTAGTGGCAGTTAGTGATATAGCTATCTGCTACATTATATTTAAAATGGTGAGACGTGTAAGGCTCTAAGGCCCCATAGTGGTATCGAGGCTAGTTTTGGTATTAAAACCAGGGTGCCACTGAGAATATGTTTAATTTAATCCGTGCTCTTACTCTTGGTAGAGCTCCATCATCGGAGATGGGTACCAATCCATGACTTTGATTTTGGACTTTTGGAGTTTCGAAAAAAACAAAAAAAAAATTAAATATTACATGTGAAATAAATAGCACTCATCTTGGATCTAGTTATTAGCATTCTTAAAGTATTCGTAAAAACGTGGCCCTGGCCCTTCAGCGCGACGAACAAAGGTGCTCCGAACAGGAACGCAATCATCGGAAGTCTGTCCTTGCGATCTTCTTCATCACCATGTGTCGATGTGCAAGAAGCATTAGAAAACGAGAGCCGATGCTTGTTTGGAAGTTTAAATATACTTTAAATGGTTTTTAACGAACACCGTTGTTAGCACTTGCGCTTTGGATCAATTGCGATAACTTAGGAATGAAGTCGCGCTGCAATTGTAATGTAAATCCGTTTAAACTGTAATTTTAAAAAACTTGACGAATCTTCGTCGGTTCGACGGATGATTTAAAACGATTTTTTTCCAAAAAGGATTTCTAGTTTTTTGCCACTTTTCTGTGCCTGTGAAGATCTACGAAAAGCATACGACCGAGCAATTGCGTCAGTGTATGAGAGAAGTGTTCCATGTATTAGGGTGAACGGTGGTTTAACGGGTTGTTTTCATATCACAATTTTCATATTCAATGTTAAAGAAGGCTGCGTAATGTCACAATGGTTATTCAATCTATACATGGATAATTGTATGCACGAATTTAAAGAGGTGGGATTAGGCGCAAATTGGAGTAATCTGAAAGTATTTTGCCTGTTGTAAGCTGATGATGCGGTGCTGATTACTAACGGAATGGAAGATCTACCGTCTGTCGTATCTAAGATGAACGAATTATGTATACAGAATGAGTTCATGATGAATGTAAGTCTAAAGTCATAGTGTTTGAAAGATAGGGTACGAAAATAGTGAGTAATATAGTTGTGAATGAGGAATATTTGGAGCAGGTGGATGAGTTTGTGTATTGAGGAAGTATGTTTACAAGATATGGAAAGGCTGACAGAGATTTTGAAAGAAAGTTAAATGCTGGAAACTCTGTTAATGGAAGACTGAACGCAGTTGGCGCTAACAAAAAAATGTCAAAAGACGCGAAGCTAACAGTACACAATGGATTGCTGCTACCTACCCGGATGTTTGGAAGTGAGGCATGGAACTAGCAGATAAAGGATGAAGGTAGACTGAACGCTGTAGAAATGAGATCTATGAGGCGTATGTGTGGTAAAAAAGATGGTGTGAGAAATGTGGAGATCATCAAAGAGTGCAAAACTGATGTAAGAGTAATGAGTAAGATCGAAAAATGGACGCTTAGATGGTTTGGGCGGGTAGAGCGAATGAACGAAGAAAGGAGTGTAAAGAGAATATATGTATGATGCAAATGTGAATGGTGGCAGAAGACATGAGAAAGACATGGCATTACCAAATTAATCAGACACTTGAGTCGGGCCATGTAATAAGCCAAAATTATAGAAGAGTATTTATGAGAAGATGCATGAATTTGAATGAGGCTAGGAGTGTATGCCAAGACCAAGTTGTTTGGCGGTCCGTCTTCTCTAAACACCCCTGCGGAGAAACGGCATGATGGTTAGTTAGTTAGTTAGTAATTTACTTTTCTTTGCTTAATAAACTTGAAGATCTACATAATATTATTTATAAAGTATCATTCACTCACAACATCGATGACCCTCCTACAAATAAACAACTTTTTTCCAGAAACAAAAACGCTGTTCAAAAAAATAGCTATAGAGAATCGCACTTCCGCGTTCCAACAACAACAAAAAAAGCATCATGATCTCAACTTGTTTCGCTTTTGATGGGTGAATCTGACATTTAATTTGTTGGGTGTTTTATGCAGAGATCTTTTAATTTGTTTTTAAAGGTCTTTAACTCAGAAGAGCCGGACCCTACATTTGCAGTGTTGAAGAAGTGTGCCCATGAAGCATTGCAATTAATTTTGACTAAAGATATTACTTCTGCTGGGGTTGTTGAACACAAAAATCAAAATGTCACTTTAACAAATATGGTACTGTCAACATGTTGGCCTTAACTAAAATCTAAATTTGCTGCAAAATAATAATATCCTGCAGGCATTTTTCGCAAAAACCCATGTGTGTAAATAGGTACACTAATTATTTTGTGTTCAGTTGCTATCGTCGTAGACAGAAGTGCATAATTTGCGCTAAGGTTTAAGTTACATATTACGTTACAAGTTATAGAGTTACACTAAATTTAAAGTACTTTCAGACAACTTTGTTTTTCATGCTAGCTTTTTGTTGCCGAAATTGTGTTCTTTGACACATAATTAGTGATTTAATCTGAATGGCAAGGTAAACACATCATCAGTCTACAAAATTTAAGGTTTCAGTATGTTATTTATTGTTTTTGTGTTTTATTCGTAAAACTCCATTTAATTTTGACAGTTTTGAGAATTTGGACAGTTTGAAAATGGCCATGAAAGCCGAAACAGCTGTAAAAATTTCAAATACCAAAAAATACAAAATAATTATATTGTTAAATTTTTGTCCTGTATCCCTACTTAAAAACACATATATTCTTGTGCATTATATAGGTGTATTACATTTGTTATACATAAATTTTATACTTTTTTATACTTTACTTCGGCTTTTAAATTTGTTACTTAGTCCTGCTTTTTATATTTTAATCTACATTCACCAAATTCTTAGTTGTATATTACCAAATCTACCAGCTTTGAACATTTATAATTGGTCTGTTTCTGTTCCATCCTCCTTTGTATATTAAATTTATATTTAGCCTGTTTATGTTCCTTAAAAAAAAAAAATTTTAATTTAATTTTAAAGAATAAATAAAAATTAATGTTTCAGGGTTACCTGCATTTTTACAAAAAAAAAATTCACTGACGATAATTTCAAAATTACCACCAGGCAATGAGCCCGCTTTTTGTAGGAAAAAGTTTCTAATTTTCGAATTGAACATGGTTAAACAAATTATTATTTGCGGTGTGAAATATTCTATTATGTTATTTTCAAAAACATGACCCTTTTCTGGCTGCGTTAAGTCGAGGATTCGTGAACTATTGTATATGAGTTCACATAGTGAAAGTAGTGGATACAGATCTATTTAACACTACCAGGGTGTAAAATATTAAAAAACTAACCACACTGGGGTGATAACATTTGGCGCTGTTCCAATGACTGTAGCGCGTTGTAGGGCTATTTTCACAATTTCCACATAACAAAAAAGGTAGAATTTTTGCGTGTTTTCATTCAGACTTTGACATTTAACACTTCTGATGATACACTGAGATACCAACGTAAGATTAAAAGTTTAAAATTTCTACCAAAAATTGATTTTCCAACTATTAAAAAGATTTTTTAAAGTTTTATGTGAGAATTTTTTATCTTCAAACTATTTATAAAATTCTTTACTTTTCCATGTCTTCTCAGACTGCTTTTTGATTAACTTTTTAAAATATATGAATTACAGTTTTCAAGTTATCTCCCAGAGTTTTCAAGAAAGTGAGATTTAAAAATACGTGTTATTGAGCATGAAGACTTAGACTTGTTGGAGTGGAGTTAAAAAATTCGTTCTCCAAATAAATTTAAAATTAGTTCACAAAATCCTTCAATTGTACAAAAAGTGAAGTTTTCAAATTTAGGTTCGGTGAAAACAAGAAATAGTTCATAAAGAAACTGTTTTTTTTTTTTTAATGTATATAATCATAACAGTATTGAACATATACGCAAAAGAAAAAAAAGTCTTTAAAAATTGCGTAGGTATACCAATTTATTACAGTAAGTCTTTTATGATCGGGAGGTATTTTCGCAAATGTACTTTAGGATATAGTATTATTATTCAAGTACTCTGGTTTTAGCAAGTGGAAATGGAAACCTCATTTTTTAAAATCATATTTAATTTTTTTTTCAATTAACTACCCATCTTTCATTTTACGGTTAATTTAAAAACTTCAATCATATTTCGCTTTGCAACTCAACTCACTTTTCATGACTTTGGTAATAGTAAGTTCAAACTGACGGTGGAATTTTTCAATAGTTCGTATCTTTGGAAATACGTGGGTGGGGACGTGTCAGTACTAAAACTGCAATCAAAATTTACGACTGCCATATGACGACTTTAAAACACTTTGAAACACCATGACTTACGTTCATCATGAACTCATTCTTCATAAATATTTCGTTCATCCTGTAGATCTTAGGCAACATACTTTCAGATTACTTAAATTCGAGCCAAACCCCACCTCTTTCAGTTCTTGCATACAATTATCCATGTATAGATTGAATGTCCATGGTGACATTACGCAGCTTTGTTTAACACTTTTTGTGATATCAAACCAACACGTAAAACCATTTTCATTTTCACTTCATACTTGAACATCACCTTCCATAGATTATTATGGAAACTCATTAAATTTTAACCCTAAGTGTACTTCTTAATTAATATTTGTACATGAGCTCCACACAAAAAGCCCCGAGATCAAATATTTCCTTCAAAGTCTACGTCATCTTTGAGAATACTGGGTGGAGAGTCTTCCAGGGAAATTAATGAGAAGAAGTTCTGGGAAATAAAGGGGTATACGGAGAAAAATGATGTGTTAGAACACGTGTTAAGAAATTGTGGTAATGTATTCGAAATTTACTAAATTTTTATAAGGGAACCTATCCATTCATTCGTTAAAGGTCTTCAATTTTATTTTAAAGCGGAATATATATAATTTGAAGAGATTTTTAATATTCATTTTTCTCCGTGTATGAGGGGTGGGTACAAATCTGGGGGTCAAGGAGTGACCTATGAATCCATCTCTCCAAATTTTCTGAAAGGATTTACCTCAACCGGCCTCTCCCAATCCGACCCGCCATGTAGGCATCCGGCCCTTAAAAATATCACCTCCGGAGTTGGTTAGGTTAGGTACATAAAATACCCGTTGTTTGTTTTTATAAAACTACTTCCCATACAACAAAGATAATAGATTCAAATAAATCTTAAGACTTCAACAAGTCAGTTTCTTGATATTTCTAAAGGATTGCAAAGTAAATACAGTATTCTCAAAGAACAACAATGTTGCAGTGGTTTTTTCAAAGAATTAAGTGCAATTTAGTAACGAGATAAGAGACTTAAAAGGATTGGCTCAGAGCTGTATTTCCCGAGACTAATCTCTTAGAGTCTTACTGCAAGAAGAGCTTATCCAATATAAAACATCTCGAAGTTTTAATGTAGAAAAGAAAGTAATTGCGGGTTCGCGATCGCCTTCAAGGAATGGTTATTTTGTAGTAAGAATCTTAAAAAAATTAAACAAAAACAATTTGAAATTAAAAAAAACTTAGCCGCTCAAACCATTTTCTAATGAACTTCGCTTGCTTTGTTCAAGGTATAATAAAATTCACTTGCATAGTGCATAATAAGAAATTTATTACTGTTCTCAGATAAATACAAGTTAAATATGTTTATATCTACAAGCACTACCATATTTTATTAATACAGGTCGAGGTGTAGAAAATGAACTGATTTTTGCACTGGGTTTAGCAGAGTTTAGTACTAATCCCTGCTAATAACCTATACTTACTAAATATATATTTATTTATTTATTTATTATTTTATTTACGCCCTAATGGGCTTTTACATGAAAATATACATTTACATTGATTACAATAATTGAACATAAGAAGATAAATGGAGTTAATTGTAAGAAAGCAACACATATAATAAAATTTTGTGCAAATTAGCAAAACACTAATAAGATGGATTCAATATAAAATATACCCAAGCATGAAATAGTAAGTAAAAGAAAGTTCAACATAAAAAGTAAGTAAGTGGGTGTGTTTAAACCCAGTATTAATTGTGAGTTTAACAAATCGATAAACCAATATAAATTAGAGTGTAACTTACTCGTGAGGTAAAGAACATTATAACAGAGATTTAAAAAAAAAAAAAAAAAATAACAAAATAAGAGTTGCACCTGTAAAAAGCAAAAACTAATAGAATTTAGCAATATCGACATGAATAAGAAATAATAAGATCTGAGATGGAACATAGTGTTATGTATAAAAAGTAGTTAGTAGGTATATGCATACAATTATAAGTGTATAGTAGAGCAAATAAAAAACAAACAAATATGGATATAATTTACTTGAAAGGTTTCGAATGGGAGAAGATGTAATAAAATTATTAAAGCTATAAAAGTTAATTATTAGCCGATAGAATCGAAATAAGTTGCCTTTTAAAGCTCACAAAATTGTCAAAACCAAACATATCTATAAGTTCACAGTATTTATTCGCAAGGTTGTGAATTCTAGGAATTGGTGAAAAAATAGAATAATTAGTGTTGAGGTTCTTGTTAAATTTAAAAGTATCTTTACTGCGAGTTTGCCTAGCAGGAACATTAATGCAAATAAGTTCCAACAAATTAGGGCTGTCAATTAAAGATTTAATAATTTTGAATAAAAATAGCAAATCAATTAACACTCTTCTATCAGATAATTTAAGAAGTTTAGTTTCAGCAAGCAAGTTATTGTAATTTATAAATTCGATTGGAATTTTCATATTAAAATTAATGTACCGAAGGAATTTATTTTGTACCTTTTCTAATGATTGAGAATGGACCTTGTAGTACGGTGACCATACGGTGGAATTGTATTCTAATTTGCTTCGTACTAACGAGCAATACAGATGTTTTAATGTTGACATACTTTTAAAATTTGCTCCCATTCTCAAAATAAAACCTAGTATTCTCATCGCATCGCTTGTTATTTCATCGATGTGTTCGTTAAACTGTAGACTCTCGTGGAATATAACACCAAGATCACGAATCTGTGATACACGAAGAAGATTAGCACCATTCATAAAATAGGAAAAATTAAGTGGATTTTTGCCTTTGTAAAAACTGATAATCTGGCATTTACCTAAATTTAGTTGCAAATCATTGACAGAACACCACGCACATAGTTTATTAAGGTTCAACTGCAAAATTGCGCGATCGTCATCGTCTTTGATTATTCTGTATATCTTCAGATCGTCGGCAAATAACAGGACTTTAACATTAGTAAAAATATTAACAATATCATTGATAAACAAACAAAATAATATTGGGCCCAAGTGAGATCCCTGTGGTACTCCGCTCGAGGCAGCAAATGTATAAGAAGTAAACGAATCTATCTTGACTGCTAAGTACCTTCCTAA
The DNA here is from genome assembly GCF_061612785.1 of Hesperophylax consimilis. NCBI lineage: Eukaryota > Metazoa > Arthropoda > Insecta > Trichoptera > Limnephilidae > Hesperophylax > Hesperophylax consimilis. Next base: position 9,439,978 of record NC_142845.1, read on the forward strand.
TAGATAACTCTTAAACCATTCCAACATGCTCCCTCTTATTCCCAACAATTTTAGTTTACGTAATAATATTTTGTGGTTTACTTTATCAAATGCCTTACTGAAGTCAGTATATATGGAATCAGTTTGATGTGATGCATTAAGGGCATTAACAATATCATTCGTGTACAATATCAAATTGGTAAGAGTAGATCTACCTATATATACTAACCCAGCCCAAAAGTCCGAAAAAAAGTATCTTTATTTTTTCTACAGCACGACATGTTTTAATAAAGATTAGGCGGTGCTACAAGCGTTGTTTTTGTAGGTAGCTAATAAATAGTACCTTTGATAAAAAATACCTTTTAGATATTATTTCGTATCTTTAAATGCTAAATTATTCATCTCTTAACTTTTAATCAGGTATTAATGCTATTTATTTTTCAAATTTCGACATCTGGTGGGTAGTTTTTTCCTATTAAATAAATGAGCTAAAATATTGGTTATAATTACATTTGATTTTACAGTTATTCAGTGTCATTCGTGGTTCATAATAATTCAAAGGAGTAAGTAGGTGCCTATCTTTTTCTTCCCTGTTGTGAAGTTTTGTTGTTCAAAAGTGAATTATTTTGTCAGCAGCAGTTAATCAACATAGGTACCTTAATATTAATTTGCAATATCGTGTGGTCTTCCTGGAATTCAATGAATTTGGCAAAGTAATAGGCGTCAATAATATTATGATTTCTTACTACTGTCCTTCTTTGTTGCAGGTTTCATTCTTCTCAACGAGTCCTGAGCTTTCCAACAAACAGCGGTTCGAGTACTTTACTCGAACTATTCCATCGGACCATTACCAGGTGAAAGCCATGGTGGATATAGTGGGGGAGCTGGGCTGGAGCTATGTGAGCATCATTTACGAAGAGTCCAACTATGGAATTAAGGTAAATTAATTAAATAGCTTTTCCAGCAACGTATTATTTGTAAATCATTATTATTCAATTATATTCCCGCAAAACTGACCACATATGACCATCAATGGAACTACAATTGGAGGCGCTACTGCGTACTTATATCTCGTCGAAACTTCTTTCACTACTAGAACGCGATAAGCGGTGCACGCAGACCGGATTCGGTAGTTTTAGTCAGAGCGTTGGGAGAGTTAGAGGTCAGTTGGAGGTCAGTAGGAGGTCAAAATTGGAACAAAATTTTTCGTTTAATGTCTCATAAAAATATTATACATCAATGGTGTCATCAAAAACACAAATTTCGTTTTTCGTAATTATTCACGTCCAATTAACTCAAATTGCTTTGAATCAATTGTCATTTTCAAAATTAGAATCAGTTGCACGAAGGATAATTATCCTGACAACTGATAAAGCAAGTATCTACCTGATCGGGGTTCTACTTACTTTCATTAAAAAATATATATTTTTATTATTTTTTTATTTTATTTCCACAATACACGATATATAATTGACATTTAAAAGACATTGATGCACTGAATCACCATACTAGGCAACTTCCTGTTTCATGGTGATTTTTTTTCTATTCAATTTTACTTTAATTTTGATTCCCGTGATTTCTCAATAACTTGGGCTGGTAAATAGTAAAACTCTTAAACGTAATTTAAAAGCTCTATAACATTATTTATAAATAATTTTAATTTTATAAAACAGTTAAAGGAAAGTGTAATTTCGTTAAACGCAACTTTACGCTTGGTGAACTTTAGACCTGTTCTGGCAGATCTTTTTTAAATAATTTGGTTTTCTGAACTATTGATTTCACATACAAAGTAGGTCAATACGTTTGAAATGTGCTCATTCAGATTCCACCCGGAAAGTAAAGTCTGAAAAATCTCAGAATTAACTTGGCGAGAGACCGTTGAGAATTGAAAAGTAGAATGATATGGCCGTTTTCACAGAGAAACTACTTCTGTCGGACTGTGAACAATTCCCATTTCTTCTTGCGGATGGTGGCATTAAGAACCCCGAGCCAGTCTGGGGTCCCAGATGTGCCCCTGTGGACCTCATCGGTTCTGCCCGGAGAGCGGGCATTTGTCGCCAAAGCGCTCGGCAATTACAATCACACATCGCCGACGTTCATACAAACCTAAAAAACATGTTTTAAATTTACACAACCGAAAAAAAATAATTTACGCTACATTAACAGTTATTTATCGTTTGTGTAAATTTTTGAACATGTTTTTTAGTAAGGCGGTTATAGTTTTATTAACCTTTCTTGTACCAATTATCGCGATCATCAAAATATTTGCGTAGGCTTACACAATACCAGTCTAAATTTTTACCATTTAAAAAAAACATACCATTACTACGAATCATTAACCATAAATTTTATTATAAATATGTTACTATCTACTTATGTACATGGTATATTTGATACGTTTGATCCATAGCTCACGGTGCCACATGAGCTATGGATCAAAGGAAGTAGGGTTAGAGGGGAGGTTATTTGCAACCAAAATTAAATTATGTGGTTCAATTATTTACCCTTTCAATATTTAATTTTTTAAATTTTTTGTTAAAAATACCTACCTAAAAAAGTGCTGTAAAAAAATATTTAGTAAAAAAATGCCGTTTTGTTTTTTTTTCTAATTATTCTGTTTAATGATGAACCTATCTGTCTAATGATAAACCTATCTATCTAATCATACCTATCTATCTAATGAAGAACCTATTTATAGAATCATGAACCTATCTACCTAATGAAGACCTATTTATTTAATCATGAACCTATCTATCTAATGAAAGCATTTTCATGAACTCTGTGTCCATATTACAAGAGAAAATCTAGTTTTTCGCAATTATTTAAAAAAATGTTTATTTAAAAATTAAACCTTGCTTTCGAATAAAGTTAAAAAAAAATTTACATCAGGATATTTTTTACATCCCACACAATCCCAATAGAAATTAGATTGGACGAAAATACAAGGAGTGTAAATGTTTGAGGCGATGGCTCAAGAGATCAGGTGGAGAGGTCAAAGGATCTACCCAAACTAACCTCAATGGGTAGCCACATCCTGAACCCGGGCACCCCTGCTAAGTGACCAAACGTAGCGAACCACTTGTGGTGACCTATGGTACAGGTATTGGTTATCCAATAAATGGTTCTCGAGGCGGCGTAACCAATCCCGCCCAACTTAAGTTCCCGCTGAACCACAACTAAAAAAACTTATGCAGCTTATGTTCATTCTAGCAAGGTTCACTCCCTAATAAATAAATATTATTTTATGTAGGTATATTACGTCGATGCATGACGCGTAATAAAATTTTAAAAACATACCGACACAGTCCGTTTAATAGAGTGCAATATTTGAAGCACACATCTCATGCTGGAATGCAGTCCTTAATCTACCGGTATTTCAATGGAAGATGCTCCAAGGATCTAACACTTTTGATAGCTGTGCGCCTAAAATTTGTACACGGTAAACATTTTTAATCAGGCGAGAATGGGTCGCTTCTACGACTCGTTCTGTACTCTCGGTAAATGATTTGCCGGTCTCCGTATTTCTTCCCTTCTCCAACATGAATATTAAAGAGACGAGAAGGTTCCCTCCCACCTGTACTCAAAAGAACCCTCCAAACAGCATCCCCCAAGATGACAGGCCGTGAGGGAAATTATTCGCTTATTTTGTTTGTTTGTTAAAAAAATAAAGGAATTAAGATTAATTAATTAAAACTTGTTTTTAAAAGAGGCCAAATAATATTGATTTAAGTTGAGCGTGATTTTTTTTATCCATCAATATGTAACTTACTGACTAAACTACTAAATCAGATTAACAAGATTTTAAAGTCAATGGTTAATTTAAAAAAATATATTCTTATTGCAGAATGTGTAGACTGAATTTATAAATTATAAAGAAAACCAAATATCTGTTTTGTGTATCATTTTTTTATGAAGTGGAGATTTTATTTGATACTCCTTTTTGTAAATTAATTAAGTTTTCTAAAAAATATTAGATCACAAAGCAAATTATGTAAAAAATTGATCATAATTATTAATGATAGAATGATTGAATATTATTTAGGAGTAAATAATTACAGTTAGTTTAATACGTATTTTGAACGCGCGACCCTTAAGTCCCGAGTTAAGACCTTAAGCCACTTATAAACTAAACAATGAACTACTCGTATTACTGCAACAACTTCGACTGAACCGTCAACATTAATTTAACTACTCAAGCTTCGCTAACCTAAGAATAATAATAAGCAACTAAGCCAAGAACGATAATTATTACTAAAATATACTTATTGCTGAACAAGCTACCATCGAATCTCTTGAATCTTTGCCTTTATTTAACCTTATAAATCTAAATCTTAACTCGCCAGCCGTCCCATAAAATATATTATTTTAATTTCACCCTTATTATAAATGATGGATAATGAGTAGTGAGGTTGACTCTGGCAATACAGATAATTTCTAATACAACACAGTAGATATAGTAACGTAGTAGGTAGATCGATATATCTTACATCCCAACTGCTAACTAGTCAAGATGTATCCGCAAACCTGTACTCGGTCTAATAAATTTGAAGGAGTATTACTTGAAGTATGCCCGATAATCCACAAACAAAATATTATAAACAGCAGTTACTCAACACATATTCATCAATAATTATGTATGATTAGGAAAAAAATAAGTTATTCTATTTATCAAATCGATGCGCAGGCTCGAAGATTTTTAAATGTAATGCCAGATCTGGAATTGTTTACCTTGGGTAAGTTTTAAAAGTAAGACTAACAGGATTTCCTGCGAAGCAGAGAAAAAAGAAGAAGAAAACATTTTTACCGTTCTTACTATAAAAAAATATCCTGATTTTTTTTTCGGCTAATGTAAACTTAGACCTTATTTATTTAGCCACGCTTTTTCAAATCAATCTAACTGTAGACACTTTCATAACATATTCACATGCATTATTAATGAAAGACGTTTGGAAAAAAGATGTTGCTAAGCCAATTTACGACGTTATGTATATTTGACATATCGCCACCTTCTCCGTATTTTTCTTGAATTATGGCCTCAAATCAACGTGAAAATTAATCTAATCAATCTATTTTTGGAATAACTTATAACTTTAAATTGTAATATTTAAGTGTTGATCACAATATCAGCCAATTAATTCTAGATGCGACCTTTTTCAGTTACAAATTTTCCTTTAAAAATCGGTAATATTATCTTAAGTAATTAAATATATCAAGGAATATAAATATTTAATTTTTTTTTTACAAAAAAGCGGCGCTTTGAAATCCAAAGCTTTTTAAACTTTAATTACTTAACCCTATTAGTACCAGACTACACAGTATTCTGTCAGTACACTGAACCACGGCACCGAACTTAATTAAACTCCCTAATGGATCTTCGCTATCTAAGCTATCTTTGACAGCGAAGATCTCATTTGACGAACGTGAGATGTTCAAAAGTAGGTATCTATAGGATACCGTAAGAGATCATTAGAAAAAAAATATCTGTTAGTACTTCTATGTAAAAACGAATCAATTATTAATGGATGATCAGGATAAATCTTCATCAAATGAATTATTTCCAAATTTTTGACCGAATTAAATAACGTTTTTCAAATTTAAAATTTTTATTAAACGGTCTCTTAAAAATCACATCTAAAGCATTTTTTCTTTAATCTTGACGGAAACCTTTCGGTGGCGTACTATGTAAGCGGTCCTTTAAGGTATTAAACAGATTTTTATAAATTCCATGTTTGTAGGATGTTCCTAACTATGGAAGAGCCGAAAATACCAAAATACCGAAAATACCGTGGTTGTTTTAGATAAAATTAAGCGAAATCTATATTTAACATTAGGTACACCTTAGTGAAAATTTTGCTTAGCTGAGTTGGTGAGACCGTGTTTTGTTTGCTTAAGTTTAATGACAAGGCTAAATTTTCTACATTACTTAATTTAACGATACTAGGAAATAACGAATAATAAGCAAGTGTCTTATTATGGAAAACGATGGCGTTTTTAAAAACACTTCTCCCAATTGATAAATATCGAAGTCTTCTCTGCTAACAAATAGCAGAGAATTTCAAACAGATTTGCGATTGAAACCGCATTCACAAACGTTGATATTAATAATATGCTTCTTAAAGCAAAGAATCAAAATCGTCTTAAGCCCCTAGGGAAAAATATTCATAAATGTTCGAGTTCGACATCACTCCAGACTAATTTATTTCTTTTTCTCTACTTTTAGAAAATTAATGTTTCGTCAACTGATAAAATCTTTATTGTTTTATGATTTGAATAAATTTTCCCTTTTGCCCAAATCAAATCCATTAAGTAAACTTAGGAAATTATTCCGAAATATTCATGCGAAGAAATTCAAGCCGGTTTGGGATTGTTTCCACTAATGTTGAATATTTAGTTACACAAATCTAATCTGAAATAAACCACTATTTCTTGGAAGGTTAAACGAGTAAGAAGAACCGCCAACTGGGGAAACTGTACCAATTTACGATGTTTTTTTATGCCACAAGGCAGTTTGAACATGGTTTTGGACCGGTCGGTCGCTGAGTTAATATCTCGTTTGGGTGACACCCCGGCGAACTGTGTTCAATTCCTCGCATGGCTCGCCTGGAAATGTTGTCTTTCTAAGAATTTTTTTTTTCTACAGTATTAAGTATTATTGGCTCGTTCAAAAGAGTTCAATAAAATAGCATTTTTTTCACTATTTGTTTATGCGTACAGTTAAATAGATATTAACCCATCAGGATTATTGTTTGCTTTTAGGAACAATCGTATAGGTCTCATAGAAATCGTTGTGTTTTTTTTACTGTCATTGTCAGTAACATGATCTAAACGAAGTTGGAAAAAGAAAACACCACATATATTCATATCTAGAAGTTAACATCGAAAAATTAAAATCTGCACCTCTACGAAACCAAAGTTTCTGATTGAAATTGGAAAAAAGTTATAAAGCTTTGTGCATTTTTAATTATTTTTTTTTTTATATAAAATAACAAAAAAAAGGAATAGTAACGTTTATAAAATATTTGTTTCAAAAAATTTGTATGTTTTTTTTTTGTTATCAGTAAATTTAGTTAGAAAAGACGTGAGGTATGCCATTTTTAAAGCTTTTGTTTATGTTTGCATTCTTCTACTTTATGTGCCGTATCAGGTCCCCCCGACGTTGGCGATCACTCTAGAAAATGTCTCTTTGTCTTGCGCTGCCCGGAATAGCTTCTCCACACTTCTAATGCCGGTCCACTCTCGTATATTTCGCAGCCAAGACATTTGTCTCCTACCAGGGAAATATTTATATAATAATATTAAAAAAAAATTCTTGCATAAATATTTCAAATATTAAACGTTTATTTTTAATATTAAAATTTGAAAGCTTACATCATCACCATTCACAAACAGTTTTAGCTTTTCGGATACGTTCAGAAACATTCCATTTAATTGGATTTTATTGCCAGTCGGAAATACTCTAAACGTGTAACAAAATAATATATGTCAGAGACCTGAAGGGTTAAAAGTTATATTACTTGTCGGTATAAAAACTACTAGTTAATTAAAGAATATTTAATTCGTATTTGTGTTGGAAAAATAGATTACTGTTTTAATTTTATTGTGTTATTTAATTCAGATTCCTTGGAGGTGGTACAATAAAAATATAAATAAAGCGTAAATTAAGATAATACTGCAATTAACTAACTAAATTACTACAACGCTATTTTAAAGGCACGGGTTGGTAGAGAAAATAGGTCACCATCTGTGATCATCAGCGATCGAGCCAATTGATGTCATAGATTTCTAAAACTGTTTTTTTTAACACAAATTTTAAAATTCTTTCACTACGAAAACATATACCCGAATCCTTCCATCTCCAACCTAGGCCGCTAGAACCCCAGCACCGACCCTCTCCATATCCGCCTAAAATTCCAACTTTTAATCCTTACCGCAGTGAGCGGGTTTACATAAAAGCATGAAAAAAAAAATTGACAAATATTATATGTTCAAAAAAGCCCTACAGTAGTAAAAGGCAGCCCGCTCACCGAGCAGAAAAGATCAACTCCTCGTTTATGCACCTCTACCTCGATGCAAGAGGGGTTGACGCGCAATTTACTACGTGCAAGTTGACGCAAGAAGAGGGAAAGTTCGTGCCACTTAACAATATTTTATTGCAATACGATATATATACTAACTTTATTGAATTTTTATAAAATCCTTGTACCTATACGACGTTTTTTTATTTATTATCGCCCTTTTTATAGGCTTTCACATATGAATAGTTAAAATGGTATATTAATACAGTACATATTTACTGCACATAACTAAACTGCCTCAGGAACAATATTTTGTATTATTTATGTTTAGTGATAAAGTAGGAATTTCCACTGACCCAGTATAATTATTTCCCTCCACAAGTATTCTAGGCAATGACGAAAACATATGGTAGTTAGAACCAGAATTTCTGCACTGAAATAGATGCCGACTTCTGGTATTTTTTTACTATCAATCTCTCTGACAAGGGTATACCTGTGTGGAGACAGACGTATTGGATACAAACATGAGTATTTATTTATAATTTTATGCATGCATAACTATACCTAAAATATAATTTATGAAGTTGTTTATATTTTAAACCGTGAAGACATAATAGAAAGTATAGGTTATCCTACATAACAATATTATAAATTTAAGATAAAATAGTTAATGAAATAATAAATGGATGTTAATATAAGCAGTATAACCTAAGATAACATATATAACAATATTTCATTACATTAGAGGTCAATCAGCATCTACTTGGAGTATATACGTATAAAGGGGTTTTTATATTTTTTTATCTTTGATCTGTCTTGGCTGATGATCCAAGACTTGGAGTCTGTTTTATATATTTTTTTAAATGTGTTTAGTCTAATGGCTAGTGAGAGAGCATTGTAGTATAGCTTTGTTGCAAAATATCTAAAATTTCTATGGCCGAAAGTTGTTTTAGCGAAAGGGATTATTAAGAGATTATGTCCTTTGGTTCTAGTATCACGAGCTGTTTGGACATTGTCAAAAGCAATTTTGTGTTTGAAGAGGTATGCTAGTAAATTTTTGGCATAAAGTTGCCTAATGTCCAGAACAAAGATTTAGATTATTACATAGTGGAATCCAAAAGCTTATGAACGCAAGACATTTTGGATTATCAAATGCACCTTTGAAATTTTATATAAAAATACCAAGTCAGTAAAAATCTTTCTGTCGGACAATTCAAGCATATTCATTTCATTTAAAAAGGTGTTGTAGTTCAAAAAAACTGCCGAAATGCACATTTTAAAACGTAAGAATTATATATTTTTTCTTTCAATAGCTTTTACATGAATATTGAAACGTGTTTCTGACGGGAGAATTGTATTCAAGTTGACTTCTAATAAAGGCAAAATATACAGTTAAATAAATTAAATTTGTTGAAATTTCTTGTAAACCTAGTTATAAATCCCAAGATCTTTAACCCTTTGTTAGATATTCCGTTATGGGGTTAACAAAAGAAACATTTTTTGAAAAGTGATACCTAGGTCTTTAATTTGTGTGAATGTCTCAATAGTATTGTTTTCAATGTTGTTATTAGATCAATGGATTTTTTTTCAAAAAAATCTGATTATTTGACATTTTGAGATATTCAAGTAAGTTCATTTTTCATTGCACTAAATTAACATTTTGTTTATATTATCTTGAAGAATATTACAAAGATAAATACTCAGGCCAGTTCTAAAAATGTTGAGGTCGTCAGCAAAAATTATATATGTATTAAGGTATTACACCACCCTCCCCGAGAAAAAATAAAGAATAAAAATAAATTTATCATTTATTCCAAAATTACTTTGTGGTGAAATTTTAATTATATAAAAATAAAATACTTTGTACATACCACTCATGATCGACATATTTCAAAAGTAATAGTTCAAATAGTGTTGTGTACAAAGTATTTTATTTTTATTTAAATAAAAATAAAATTTAAAAAATATTCTGTTGTTATTACCTACTCTTGGCACTACCCAAGTCAAATATTTGATTCACTTGATCATGCCATGTATATCTTGGGCACCTTACTTCTTCTAAGATTAACTCTTGCGTCATATATTCCCTTACTATATACTTTTTTCTTTGCTTACAATAAAAAATAATAATATTCAAAGTTGAGTATTTTCTGTACTGAATTTCTTTCCAAAAAGGATTTCAACAAATTATTTAACGATTGTTACAGGCTTTCGAGGAACTGGAAGGACTTCTGTCAAAGCACAACATTTGCATTGCCGTTAAGGAGAAGTTGGTTAAAGATTCGGGAGTTGCCGAAGAGATTGCATATGACAGCATTGTAATCAAACTTCTCACCAAACCAAGAGCCAGAGGTAAGCAAAATTTAATTTTAATTTCAGTGATACTTCATTAATTTTTATCCTGTAAGAAGTTAACGTATTTATTTTGAATCAATGCCTAAAGGAGAACCTTTCTATTTTTTTAGGGATAAAACGTCCTTTTAACCAAGATCATATTAAATATCAATGCATTTAATTTTTTTCTTAGACTTTGTGTCCTGTTTATGTTTAGTAAGTTTACGAAAAAAGAATAGTGTGAGATATTCAATATTGACTGACTAACATTCTTATCCTGAAAACTAAAAAATCACTTCAATTGAAATTACGTAGCGAAACTACTTTCATGCATGTTGGTATCAATTCTACGACACCACACAGTTGGAAAATTGCATAAAGTTTACTATCGTGAACTCCTTAATGCGATTGCAATTGTACCCAACATTTAAACTTTTTTGCAATGCATAGTAATATGCGTACGCCCAGGAAAAACGTTTTCCCAAAACTAATTTCATAACGTTTGCCACGGTGAAATTAGTTTCATGGCACTAATGTTGCCAAAAAATTACTACGCAAAACTAATAATTACGCGAAAATAAGTTGATTTAATAAAACTGAAGCATGAATGATGAAATTATAATGTTTACGCGTGAAATTACCAGTAAAAGTGATACCAAGAAACACACTTTGCACACCATGTCTCGTAATGGATATTCGGTAACCTAACAAAACAGAAGATGTCACCAAAAAAATTATAGTAAGAAATACTATATAAAGCTTTGATTGTAAATCACATCTCAATAGAACAATTAATTAAATTGCATAAAGGCAAATTGCAAAATTTGAAGAAAAAATTAATTAAAATTTTAAAAAAAGTCAATGCTTATTATTTCACCCTGGTTAAGAAAGGTGAATACTGACTTTTTTGATAAAATATATCTGACTCTTGCTCCAATTTTCTAAGACCGGAATAAATGATGTCAGCATAGGGAATATGCCTATAAAAAAAACATAATAATGTGATAGCATATTATCTACTCATAGAAATGCCCTGCACAAAGGAAACCCATTTACAAAAGCCCATCATCCGCTAAATTGCTGGAAAAAAACGTAATCGGCAATTCAAATACTTTGAACCAATGGCTCAGAGTTTTCACTTTTAATAAAAATGGAACCCAGTCTTTCCGGAATATGTATTCAATATATTTCGAAAATTGCCGTACCTAGAACAGATTTCTCCAGGGAGGCTATGAAACCGAATGAGAGGAAACATATATTTTGATGATGCTTCACCTACTTAAGTACTTAAAATACGACTTTATTCCAATATATTGGTGGCTTAAAAAATTTTTCGAATAATAAAGTCATAATGTTGAGATGTTTATTTAGCTTTCACCACAAGGTTTTATTTAAAATATGTGTGTGTACCGCTGTGTAATTTGTGGAATCTTGAGAAATTTAGGAAGATTAGAAGATGGAGAAGAAAAAGGCTGTAAAGGTGGCTTTTATTTTTTTAACTAAGGAAATCAATAGTTCATTCAGGCTGTTTTGAAGTTTATCTTTAAAATGTTGTACAAATATACAATAATGAGATTTAAATCTATTTAAAGAAAATTCCTTTTGGGAAAAAAATTATTTTATGCGGCATCCGTTATTTTCGAACTCAAAACCTAAGATCTTTTCATAAAAATTTGTTAAAGAAATCGGCTTTGACTAAATTAACAGAGAACTCATTGCAGTAGGACATGTGAGAGAATTCAAGTCAAAATCGATCAATTTTAATTACAACAGATGGTTAAAATTACCATTAATATGAAAATTTATGTTTTGACATCACTTTTTTATAATTTTGATAACGTTATCAAGTATATCTGCTTGAAGGGACGTTTTTTAAACTTCTTCAAAAACATAAAAAATATTCTTTGGTGTGAAATAAACACATTAAATTTCGTTGGATGATCTTTTAACGAGTTATTTGAAATGTTCGGAATAATTCGCATCACGTGTCTTGGGAATGATCTAGTTGTACAGTTGGAAGGTAGTTAGAGAGTTCTTCCATGAACATGAAATTACCTAGTAAAAAATCTACACTTTAGCAGACGCCTAGACAAAAATAGGTTTCGTAATAATCTCTATAGTTTATTCAATAAATTTCTTGGAAGCAATTTATCGCATTACGAGGACTTTATTCGCACAAGATTTAATCATAAATTGTTATGTTTATGGCAGGAGTTTTTTTTAAATGACATATTTTATATTATAACAGTCACGATTATTCTGCGATGTATTTTTGGAATTTACTTTTTTTTTCAAAAAAAGCTAACATTTGTGTAAAAAAAAATTAAGTGGAAGTTTTATCCATTTATACCAATCAAATTGTAATTCAGATATAAACAGATACATCACACAAAACTTGTATTAAAATTATCGTACGTAATTGTTTATTCAGAAACTTATGTCACCTATCTGGATACAGGAATGAAAATGGTTTGATAGTCACCGAATCAAGTCGTTATATAAAGAACTGATCATAACTAATAAGACAAATTTACAAAAAAATTACTTAAAAATTAAAATTAATTTTTCTTTTCATACAAATTTTAGGACTTGTTGTTCTTGGCTTTATTTAAAATTTAATTTAAACAATCACTAATTTATCATTTAACCCTCCGTATAACTGGTAAAATAATAGCACTAGTTATGCCTTGTAGGGTCTGTGAGACCCAGCGATACTTAATTTTTATTTTTTTATTTGTATACATTTATATTTTTTTCATTCAATTTTTTTTAATCTATGTTCGTACAAATAAATACAAAATATTTCAGAAATTATGAGTCCTTTTTTTACCAAGTGCCAAAAATCAACATTCTAATTTCTACCTAACAAAAATAAAGCGCTTCTTTTATAGTGGCGTAAAACATAACATGTAATAAAAATATAAACATTATGGTACATTATGACACATATTGTAAAGAAACATTTTTCAATATTTAGCTTGGAAAATAACATTAGCCGTCATTAGAATTTTTGGCTTTGAAAATCGCACTTTTTTGGTAAGAGAAAATTGGGCGTTTTAAACAAAAAAAAGTTTTAAAAAATGAGTACTGCAAGAGTGATATACATATACTGTGCTTTGCAATATTTTGAGTTAGGATACGTTGTGCAGCTATGCGTTATGTCAGAGAAGTGATTGAAATCATGCATTTGACGAGGTATGCTTCGGAGTGCTGAGTGCGTAGAGCTAACTTCTCTTCACGCAATAGTGATGTGACTCATTAACAGCAGCTACTGAACTGCATGATATTCATTCGCAAAATTTTAATAGCTGTTTTAAAATAATGGCATTTAACATGATTCTATAGGATATATAAATAAACATTTCAATGTTCGTTTGTTCAAAATCTTAAATCTCCGATCGTTCTTCCCCGATTGCTTTGAAATTTTGAGACAAAGTTGCGTTTGGATATGCGTATGTTTTTATGATGTTACCTGTGACTAGTAAAAACATTTTAAAAAAAAAAACAGCGCTATCTGTTGGACGTGAAAGCAAAACGCGCTTTTGTTTGTCTATCGGCACAGACAGACTGAGCCATAACAAGTTTTATATAAAAATGGAAGGTCAAATTTTTTTTCTGTCACTTAACTTGTAATTAAAAAAAAACATCATAATCTATCGTTCGTATAGAAATTTTATGTCTAAAATTAATATACCTCAAAAATTTGGATCGAACTCATCTAATGAAAATAATGTGATAATTATTATTATTATTAATGAATTATGCAAAATATTTTGTAAGCTTTGACTGACAAACCACGCGCTTTCCTACTATGTAATGTATAATAAAGTGCGCATTAAAAATTCTGCTTTCATTTGAACCAACTATTGAATTTCACTTTTTTTCTATTCTTCGTTGGTACGTTTTTACAGGTTGTTCTCGTACAAAGGGTAGCTTTTATACGTAAAAAAATCACCGTGAAATTCTTTTAAAATAAAACGACACCATTTTTATATTATTCAGAAGGGTGGTTTCATGTTAATTCAAAAAGTTGCAGAATTGAAAATTTATATCTTAGTAGGTAGACTTTGTGGGTCCACATTAGTTTCATTAAGTATATTTTTTTGTAAACTTGCCAACATAATTTAAATTACAAATTAAATTTATCCTTTAATCCGAAGATTAATGATAAGTATCTATTTATCCCCTGTGCGATGTGATGACCTCACTTTTGTGGAACGAGCTACAGATATTTATATTTCCTCCGTCATTTAATCCTGACCTCTCACCGCTGTAAATAAATCCCTTCAACCCAACTCACAGTGCTTGCAGCCCGTGTCATGCGAAGAAAAATTTCGCTTTAAAAATTTAAAATTATCATGTCTCCAACTTCAGAGTTTTCGCCGTAAAGCACATGTTTGACACTATATATTACTGAATTTACGAAGGAAATTTTCATAGTTTTACAAAGAAAGATCTACTGAATAAAGAAAAGAATCTACCTCTGCTGCATAAAATAAATTAAAAACTTCAAAAGAATCGAGTGCAGATAAAATTTATATTTCGTAGCACCATGTTATTTTTGCTAAGTTTATGTGTTTGTGCATTTATATACCTAAGTATTATGTTTATTACATAAATTTACCGTTGTGAAATGCAACTAGTCAAACAATCATAATCATTGAGAATATATTTCACAACACCATATGTAACACCTAAAAATCACAAACTGAAAGCCAAACGATAAAGAAAAAAATCATTTTTCAAATGTATGATTCTTAGGGACACAGGTTATTTCACAGAATTCAAACAATTGAAAGTTAAGATCAAGCTTTTTAAGTTCTGTGAAATAACTGGCGTATAATGATATAATTACTTTACTTATATCATATGATAGAATAGAACCTTCACATAACTTGACAATTTACTTTGAGATTTGATGAATTGTTCAAATAGTGTGAAAAAATTAGCCCTAAGTTTTGCATTTAGAAAAATAACGGTAGACTTTGGAGTCTTCTAAAAATATGCAGAACAAAATATGTACCTACGTATTGCCTTTGCTTTGTCATATCACTATGTAAAAAGTTCTTGTTTTACATGAAAAATTAAATTTTTTTACAGGTAGTCGTTATTTTACTTTCAATTGAACGATTACAATAACGGATTGGGAATACATACTAAAAAGCGTGTAGTTACGGTGTAATGAAATTACGTTTTACGAAACCGAATAAAAGATAAGACGTTATTTTGTGCTTCATATTATATTAAATTGTACCTGGAAGCAGAGCTTTATACAAATTGATTTTTCGCTCCTTTCTTTCATCACCACCGCGGCACTTAAATATATTATAAGCAAGGGAGCTCACAAAACTTGTATGTAAGATTTATTTCAATTAAGTGCTTTTTTTGTTCAGTGAGGTGAACGTGCTTCGATAAAGGTAATGAAATTAGCGCAAAACATCAATACCTGTACAGTTGCTAGAATTGGAAAAGATTTCACACAAGTTGATATACGGATGTTTCTTAATGGAAAATAATGATTTGAGTGAATTTAAAAGTGGTAAAAAATGCAATTAAATTATAATTTATTACAAGAATGTATGCTGAATTAGTGATATGTTGTATATGAAAATTTCATAAAAGTCATTATTACACATTTTCTTTTACTCTACTCATTCAAAAGTTTCTTACCTACAAAAAATAACATAAATTCACATATATATACTTGGGGTATTTGAGCTGACCAGAAATTAAAAATATGAATAAAGAGGGTGACAGATTACACTATAAGTTCAAAGCTTTTTATAAAACTCCATATTGCTCGCCATACTATCCCATACAGATCTGTCATACATAAAAAGAGGATGTCTTACAAATGTGGGCCTGGCGAAGATATCTATATGTGATCTACTAGCCAGGCTGTATCTGAAAATTATAAAACCCCTTTTCCTACCTACGGCAGGAAAAAAAATTTCGGAGCGCTGTAATTACGCGGCTGTCATCTGTCAAAGTGACAGATCCCATACTAAAAAAAGAAATTCGGCCGCAGTTCCCCAATTGATCTGACCCCCTTTCTCCTGGTAAGATTATAGCAACATGTGTCACCCCAAATATAAAACGTTTACGCCACGCCCAAATTATGCGCACATAATATAGCGTTATGTGTCTAAGGCTTTAATCAATCGATTAGAGTTCGAGATATTGTCGTGAAATAAACTTATACAATTATTTTACAAACTTGTTTTAACGGGTAAAAGGCAGGCTTAATAGAATTTTTCTTGGACATTTACTGCTTTCCTGCATCCTTAGCTTTGATTTTTTTTCCTATTTAAAACATAAAGTGTCCGTTTTCTCCCTTTATTTACGTGAATCAAGTTATCAAGCCACGCTCTGTGATTTTGACAACCAACACAAAATACTGCACTAGCATAAAGCTTTTCTCACTACCATTGTCTCCACCTCAAAAGATGCATAATAACAACCCCAACATTATTTCATAATCCAACATTGATGGTTTTGTTGGATACACCATTATTCTAGGCAAAGGCTCAATTATTGGAAACAATATTATACGAACAATTACTTAATTACTAAACATACGGAAAACTACAAAGCGCAAATTTAACGGAGTAAACGCGAACAAATTTTGGCACAATGGCGCTAGCTCACTTAGAGCTTTTGTATTATAAATCGTTTTTATTTAACGACTAAAGCGTATTAACAGTACGATAAAGTGTACAGCTGCAAAGTGCAAAACGTGCATGCTATTTGTATTCAAAGCAAAGTCGACTTTCCTTGACATGTTCAGGAGAATTTATGCATTTCTTACCGTAACATGTGCTTATTAATTTAACTTATGTGTGCCATTTGAAAATGTGCCTTTTAATACATTATTAACTAGCATTATTGGATAACTGCAGAAGCGGTTTCCTACGTTTTTTACGAAAGCGACATATTATGACTTGTTTAGTTTCTATAAATGCCCTCTTTTTGATGTGTGTAACCAGTTAAATGTTTATGAAGCATTTTTTAAAAAATTTATTTTATGTGAAACCGCAGAAGAGTCCCGATTGCTCTCAACCGTCTGGAGTCCGTGAGACTATGACATACCCAATCGGGGTATGTCGCGAGGCTGAAGGTAATGAGAGGGGAAGGAAATCGGAAAAAGGAAGATGGGGAAATACCTGACTATTCAGATCTGGTCATCAAACACGGCAAAAGCCATTTCAAGAAACTTTTCAATTCTGAATGGTGGTCTTACACCATGGCGATGCTGAGAGTATCTTCTACTCTGAACATGCCGCAAATATGCGAAATATCATTTGAAAAATTCAGAAATAACACAATTTAATTAAATCTCCTCTAGCTTGCTAGTCGAAAGCCTTGACAACGGATGCCCTTCTGTGGTAGTTTTATTTAATGAACGTTGTACACATAACTTACATAAAAAAATATACATATATTATTTTATGTAAAGATATGGTAATCTGAAATTATCTTCTCTATTATTATTTTTTTGGTAAACTAATGTTTAAGACAAGATTTTTTATGCATAGCACAAAGGGTAACAATTATTTTATAAGCAATAATTATTAGCCTGAAACACTCATCCACATTGAAAAATCTCCTGATGCTTATCTCTTATCCGCGAAATAATTCAATAAATACTAGTGTTTCACTCAACAATTACTGCTTGTTACATTTTTTTTTCACCTTAAACAACCAACTTTATTTTTATAAAAAATTCTCATATAAAAAAAGAGTTGGTTGTTTCAGGTGAAAAAAAATGTAACAAGCAGTAATTGTTGAATGAAACACTAGTATATATTGAATTATTTCGCGGATAAGAAATAAGCCGCCATAGCTCAGTGGTCAGAGCTGTCGACCGGAAATCGAAAGGACACGGGTTCGAGTCCCGTTGGCTTCATGTATCTTTTATCATGAGAAATTTCAATGTGGATGAGTGTTTCAGGCTAATAATTATTGCTTATAAAATAATTATCTTTTCTATGATACGGAAACGGATTATCTCTTTCAGTTTAAACATTCTTGCAATCATAAATCCATACATACTAAAGTAATTCATCTCATTTTTGTTTTTGTTTTTGGGGTGTTATGCCGTTATGTTATTTATTTTAATAACACATCTGCCTGGCTAAAGAAGGAGTTAGCGTAACGCGGCATAACACCCCAAAAACAAATAAAAAAATACTTTTGGCCCTGAAAATCTTAAATCATATCGTTCATTTCATTGTTAATCTCAAGTGACCTACCAGGTAAATATGGTACTGTATATTATTTGCCGATATACAATATAAATAAATAATAATAATAACATATGTACATTCTAGCATCACGTTTATCAATCAAATACACTGAACATATGGCTTGGTATTTGTGATCTACAAATCGGTAGATGCAATGTGTTGTTTAACCATAAATTGATAATAGTTTAACTCGTCTATAATTATTAATTAGATGGATTATTATAGAAATGTATCATATATTTGTTCAGCGCCATGGAAGTGATTTGCACAAAAACGGCGCTATACATATCATCCAAATATTATTATTTTTAAATTATTATTGTGTCTTATGTTATTAAAACGTTGATTTAAATAGTAATTTCTGAAATAATGCATTTTCAAAAATCTGTATTTGTAATATTAGAGCTAATTACAGGTGTTTTATATTTTGAAACCACCACAACAGGCCCTTATCTAGGTCTATATCCAGACATATATCCTTTTGAAACTACCGCAATAGTTGCATGCCCTTGTCGTATGGCACATCTTCGTCTATATCCGAACATATATCATTTTGAAAACACCACAACTGTCTACATCCGAACTTGTATCCTTTTGAAACCACCCCAAAAGGCGCATGACCTTGTCGTATGGCACGTCTACATCTATATCCGAACTTAACTTACATATATATATATCCTTTCAATCTTAGTA
This sequence comes from Hesperophylax consimilis, assembly GCF_061612785.1. Taxonomy (NCBI): domain Eukaryota; kingdom Metazoa; phylum Arthropoda; class Insecta; order Trichoptera; family Limnephilidae; genus Hesperophylax; species Hesperophylax consimilis. The sequence continues at coordinate 9,459,245 of NC_142845.1, forward strand.
GTAAGAATTATTCCTCTTCTAAAAAAACACTATTTACCCACACTTATAGAGATTGATGTTTATGTATAAGATGTACATTTTAATAAGGCAGTAGGCATAACTTTGACTTCGCAGAATATTTCACTGTACAATTCATAATAATAAAATGAAAATAACCTATTTTGTTTACATCACCATTTATTAACACGTTTCAAAACCAAAGGATCAGGATACAAAGCTTACTGAGAATTAAAATGTCATGTAAAAATAGACAAATCAGAATTACACAAAGTGGGGTTTTTAAAAACATTTAAAATGACGCCACAAAGTAATATCGTGATCATTGAAAGGGTGAAAAATAATAATTTTGGGATAGTTCGTATTTTTAATATAAATATTTAAAGAACACCCAGCACCACAAAACAATTGAAAAACAACCTTGTTTGAAGGATATACATGTCTCATATATAATTATTGAATAAGACTTTCAACATGTTCTGCATTTAAGTCATTCAAAGTAGTAAGACGAATAGATTAAGCTTCAGAGGCAGAAACTTCCACATAACCCGCTTCTCGTACTGATATCAGTTCCAAGCAGATTTGTTGACGTTGATTAATGGAACCACTCCGGAATATAACACATAACTGCTGTGCCTCTGGAATGTTAATATATCACCATATAGTGATATATCGCGGTATTCAGAGGGTGAGTTCAATAAAAACAAGCCTAGGTTTTCAAAACTATTCAAGGGGTTCGTCAAACTGACATGATTTATTAAAAAAACAATTTTATAACATGCTTTCCATACAAACCGTATTAAACCTTAAAATATTTTATCACACCTACCTTTAACAGAACAAAGTGTGAATAACACAACAATGACTAAAGCACAATTTTTTTATGTGCAATATCATTGTTGTATTTAGTCTATGTGCGATATAAGATACATTTCTGTCTGTGAGAAGCAGTAACAGTAACTATAACGACTTTGTGGAGAAATAAATAAGTTTTTTGCAGTTTTAAATATCCAAAAACAAAAACTCTTCAGCTCCGATACTAAAATACTCTTAGTTTATTAGTCGAAACCGTGGTGAAGTGAGAGTTGAATGTTTTTTTTTAGCATCTTTTATTGTGTTGTTTATAAAATTATTAAATATTACATTTAAGAATGTCTTGACCCACTTTAGGAAATAAAAAAGTAAATTCTGATTCGAAATTGTAAATTAACTCGTAATGACAACAAATAATTTGAATTGATCACTATAATATTATTGTTATAAAACTTACTGTATTCTTCTATTTATTAATATTGCTTCTTGTTATTTTTCTGATTGAGATCGAAATTATAAGTCGTAACGAGAGTGGAAACCGAGTAAAAGTTTCGACGCTAATCTGGGGGTCGAAGCCCGAAAAGATTATTTTTACACAATTTTCATTTATTACACATGCCAAAGACGGTAAAAAAAAACATGAGTATGAGTGTGGCATAAAAACAACATTTATGTAAAAGCAAACGCGAAAGAGACAGCTAACTGCGAGCGCTGAAATATTTCTGGATCCTTGGAGTTTTATTTAAAAATACTGCCGATAACCGATGTTGGTTTAAACATAAATTTCCCGAAGAAAGCATAAATCTCTCGGTTTTACTGTGAACTTGGCAGGGAAAATCTTCGTATCCGATCGAAGAGCGCTCAGAAATTTTACTGTCTATGATTCAAAAGAGATGCTTAGGGCGAATTGCTCTACGAAAAAAACACTTGTGAAAAACTGCTTTAGAAGCGGTCAAATTTTGTAGTATGAAGTAAAAATAAATGTAAAGTTTCGCAAAATATTCTTTTGTCAACTTTAAAATGATAAAAAGAGTTTTCAACAATTTTCACATAAAATAATGATGAATGATTAGTTACCGCTGATTCTGTCAAATAAATGTAATTTTAGTAATCCAGAGAAATGACAATTGAGAATTTTAAACGATTTTTTTTCATAAATACTTATTTATACGTTTATTTTACTTGCAAAACAATAGTATTAGGTTATTTTATTTGTTAAAAAATGTATATAAAAATTCTTATTATAAGACATTTTGTTCGGTTTTGACGTGTCCGACGTCCGTTGCAAATAATTTAGCTGTTAGAAATCTCGTTATTTTTTTCTGTTATTTCTCTTCTGGAAAGAAAGAACGTCATACGGGTGCTTATTTTCGGTAAAGTAAAATATAATGTAAATTTAAATAAAATAAGTAACTTTGTAAACACCACAATTTAAACAAAAAGGATCGACATATTTCAAAACCAAGCATTTTTTCATCAGGATATGAATACAATATGCTTATATTTATATTATATAAATGAAATACTTTGTTTATACCACTTTTAATCGTTAATTATCAATATGTTTCAATGCTTATAGATTAATCATCAGGATAATGAAAATTAAAAATAATAAAAAATGGAAATCAACTAATTAATTAATTATCCTGACGACGAAGCCATTGGCTTTGAAACAAGTAAATTATTATTGATTAAAAGTGGTGAAAACAAAGTATTTAATTTATATATATTCAAAATGAAGCCACAAAGTAATTTCAAACATATTGAAGTAAATATATTATAATATGTTTATACTGATGAAGAAACCATTGGTTCAGAAACATGTCGGTCATTTTTGATTCAATAATTGTTTTTACAAAGCTGTTTATTTTATTTATATTAAAAAGACGCCAAAAAGTGGTTTTGAAATTATTGAAGAAGTAAAATATAATGAATCTTTTTTAGCAAATACCTAGCTGAGAAAATTCACTTGAAAATTAACTATTTTAACTGAATTCAACACAACACAACATGCAAAAATGCATGCACATGACATTTGATACGGGTCTAACATTTTCGATGTCACAACCAAACAAATATTTTTACGTTTTAATTTCAACTGAAATGCAGAATTATTTTTTTATTTACGTTTAATTAGTAAAACTTTCCCTCATATCAAAATAATTATGTTTAACAATAATTTATTTTGAATCTTACAATATATACAGCTCCTATATTATAAGCATTTGCTTGTGGATTTATATTATGTTATATATACATAAAATTTATACAAATATATCTTATACGTATAATATGTATTTATATAAATATATTTACACAATATTTCTATAAAAATATATATATTGTACATAAATGAAAGTTGGTAATAAAGAAATTAAATATGAGGTTGTACAACAGATATTTAATAAAAACCGTTAAAAAGGCCTATATATGTATAGTAAAATTTGCATTTTGAATATTAGTCAACAATTAATATTGTTATTTGTATTATTATCATAAGTGTGTGCCAAGACACAGTTGTGTGGCGGTCTGTCCTCTCTTCCTACCCCTGCGGGGAATCAGCGTGTTTAGTTAGTACAGTTGATATTAATTCCACACAGTTGATCCAAATGGTTTTTCTCAGTATTATTAAGTATACTGTACGGTTCCATGTAAACAGAAAACGGACTAAACAGAAAATGGAATAAAATTATTAACAAAACACAAAAAACAAACCTAAACTAACCTAAAATATTATTGCTATTCGTTCTGTTTTATCCGGTTACCATTTTGTACACAGAATATGTTTTATGAAATTGTGTTTTTTGAAATTATGTTTTATCTCTTTAATACTTCTAAATCAATCGTTATGGTTTTCAAATATAAAAAAGATCCCATCCCAAGTATGGATAGACGGAAGGAAAATAACGTCAATTATCTGACATATATTATCACAGACGACCCGATAGACATCGAGAGGATGGAAAGAAAAAGAAGAGCGTATGCTGCCAAGGCGTCTCCAAATCACGAACATAAATCGAGAGTCGTTAAGGCGATGCACTACGTATTAATGCAAAATCATGTGTTTTTGGTTTGAAAATTTGGTCACCTTGAAATGTTTCAGATGCTTTAATTAAATACTGCGAGTAGAATACAACTTGACCTTTGAAATAATCGAGTTTTTTTTTAGATAAATCTTTTTATAAGCCCAAAAAAAAAATATGTATAAGGCATATGAAAAATGCTTTAAAGTTCAAAATATCCTACTTACGAACCCATTTTCGGTTATAATTTTATTGTATAATGTAGCAAATTAAGTTATTTATGCCTGAACATCTACAAAACAAAATAAAAGGCACTTTTCGTGCATAAATCAAAACAGGCGGATGGTGTTAAGCGGGAATTTAAACCTTATCGCCATCTACGTAAGGGCTGTTATTGATAGCGGCTCCATTTAAAATAATGCACGACGTAGTGCATCGCAACCAAGCAATATAATTAAGCAAAATGTATCTATCAATGAACTCTGTACAACTGTTAAGCATAGATTACTGCAACGGCATTTATGCCAGCCTTCCAAAATATCAAATTGACAAACTTCAATCAGTGTTTAATGCAGCAGCACGGCTCATAACCGGGGTTTCAAAATATTTACACATTTCAGAACACCTTCGTAACCTTCACTGGCTCAAGTGCCCTGAAAGAATCCAGTACAAACTGTGCTGGATGGTTTTATTTTTATTTTTTTTATATTAACTCCACACAGGAGGCCCTGAAGAAAATAATTTCCCTCAGGGCCTATGTCATCTTTGGGGATGCTGTGTGGAGGGTTTTTTTGTGGAGAGGAAGGAGTGAACATGGGTCTTGAAGAGTCCCATGTTATAGGAGGGAGGAAACACAGAGGCCGGCAGTTCGTTCCACAGCCGAGCTGTTGAACTTAAGAACGAATCGTAGAAGCGACCCGTTCTCATGTGACAAATGTCAACCGTGTACAAATGTTGGGCGCGCGTTTGGCGTGTATCCCGACTACGCACCGGTGCCAAAGGGATCAATGACGCTAGTTCCTCAGAGCATCTTCTATTGTAATACCGATAGAACAAGGACAGCATACCTACCTGACGCCTGTGCTCTAAAGATGGCAGTCCGTTTGTTAAGATTGGGGAATCTATCAAAAGGACCGCCCGTTTTTGCACAGAGTCAAGGGTGTTTTTTCAGGTATTTAGGGGCTCCGGACCAGAGATGGCTGCCAAATTCGACATTAGGGCGCACTTGCGATTTATACAGGGTCAGCAGTTGTGTACTATTAAAGTATCTGCGGGCCCTGTACAGTACGCCCAGCTTCTGAGAGGCCAGCTTTACTCTGGCTTCGATAAAGCCCCCATACCTGAGCTGGTCACTTATGGTTACACCAAGCATATCAATGGAAGGCCTGTTCGGAAGATTGCTTCCGTTGAAGGAGACTAGACTATCATTTAGATCCCTTTTAGACGTAATCAGACAGGATTGGGTCTTTGAAACATTAAATTCGACTATTTTATTCGATTCGATTATTTTTACCCCAGGAGGAAATACTCTCGAGATAACCGTCCATTCTCTGCTTCAAAGCCCTCCGAGCCGTTGGAGTTTGTGTGCCCTTTGGGGGCTTGTCAAACAAAAAGCTATCACGAACTGTACTGTCATCCGCGTAGCAATGAATCGGTACACATGTCAAAAGGTCATTGATGTGCAACAAAAACAAAGTCGGAGACAGAACCGATCCCTGTGGACGCCAGCATTTATAGAGTGTGAGGATGAGGTGAAACCGTCAGGATGGTGTTTAAATCCATTAATGAAATGGCCTCACCCTACATCTCTGAACTATGCGTCCCGGAAAACACTGGTCTAAGGCAGTCAACTCTTAGATCAGCAACATCATCAGCTGTAGGCAGACTGATATAACCTAAGCGCAAACCAAATACTAAGTTTGGTGATCGCGCTCTCGGAGTATCTGGGCCGAAGGCTTGGAATAAACTCCCTCCGGGACTAAGATCCGTAACAAGTCCAACAGAATTCAGGTCTAAACTAAAAACTTACCTTTTTAAGCTGTCGTACCCTTAAATTAAATATATCATTCCTAAGAGAAAGTCCAGTTATATTCAATTTTACAATTAAGTCCTAAATCCTGAATCTAAATTTCGCCAATAAACAATTAGATAATGTTTATTAAGTGTTAATCTCAAGTGACCTACCAGGTAAGTATTGTACTGTATATTTTCTCCATAAATAGTAAAGTAATAACATAGATCACTTTAGAAATGTATTATAAGTTTGTACAGCGCCCTTGAGGTGATTTTGCACAAAAACGGCGCTATACAAGTCATCCAATTATTATTATTATTATTATCAGTTTAGTCTTTGTCTAGACTCCAAGTAAGTAATTGAAATGTGAAGTTTGTTCGACACCATATTAGCAGCATCTCTCATACACTCTTCTAGTGCTGATGAAGAGCAGAATAATCACGAATAACCTTAGAATGAATTCTTCTCGTCAAAACACAATCTATGTTTGTGTTTTTTTACCCACAATTTTTGTTCAATTTATCTGAACTCATGAATGAATCCGGAATAGAATATAATAAAATAGATATTTTCTGTTTTCAATAGAGAACCTCGATGGGTCCATTAGATAGTATTGTGCTCTGTATTTTAGGTTGAAGCAATAATGATATTGGAAACAGAATCTAAATAAAATCGATGATGTTAATCATTTTGCGAAAACCAGTCTTGGTAGCGCTATTAAAAATCGCAACTATTCGCGAAGGAGTAATTTATATTATTTACTAACTTTTACGGACAGCTTTTGGAAAAAATTCTGTGTAAAGAATTTTATTTTTTTTAAATCTGATGATCGGTCGCTCCATTGCGGCATGAAAAAAGGACAAACAAACAAACACACTTTCGCATTTATATTGATATATTATTTAAAGTTAGGACGGGGTTTCATTTTGAAGTATGAGGATTATTGTATACTTGCGTTCCAATCCAATATCCTTTATCTTTTCTATACCGTGTTTATGATGTTTAGAGGAAGAAAATATTCTGTAAGAACATGAGACGTTACAGAAAGTCTAATAATTCAGTAAGTATTATAATTCACTCAATTCAATATTTCATTCATTTCCAGTTGGTGTCGCAAAATTACAAATCAACTGTATTATTTTGTGTCAGAAGGTGTAGTTAGAATAAGCCCCATGCAACACATCCAAAGGACCAGTCTCAGAACTATGTTATTTGGGACAATCAATGCGTATGCATCCGTTAAACTTGATGGATAGTATTCCCTAATATTTTAAACCTGGTATTCTAGAACATAAGATAAGCCCAGATTGGAGAATAGAATAAATAGGACCTCACTCGGCCATAGAGTCTGCCACATTCTTGATGCTTGACTCAAAATACGAGTGTTAAAATATAAACTCTCAATATTTTATTCCGCGGTTTTGGCTTCATTATACGTCAATCATCTCTGTGTGAGATAATATTTTATACTGAGTTCTGCTGAGCTCCAAATGAGCATACTGTCACCTTTATTGGCATCTTGAAACAATTATTAAGGTCTTGGTGACATTTTAGGATAGGTACATTGGGTAGGTACAACAATTGTAGTATTTGATATTGAGATATCCTATCCACCAAGTCTTTGCAAATGCATACCTACCAGTACCATACATATAGCGTGACCAATTATTTACAATAAAATAACGAAAAAACACAATTATTTAACACTTTTCTTAAAAATCATTATTAGTTACGTACTTTATTAAATAACTATAAGCTAATCCACTGTTCCAAAGCAAGTTATTTTATTTTAAACCCCGTCACATTTGAAAAGCATCAAGCCGACGATAAGCGCCATTTTCAATTAATGACATTTGAACGGTCCCTCTAAACTTCATAAGAATATGACCGTTGTGCTGTACGAATCAAGGTTCAGTCCTGGTTTCAGTTATTGATACTTATTTTTAATGTTGAACATTAAAAATAACTATCGACTTAATGTCCATCAAATGTGATGGAGTTGATATCTCAACGTGAGAAATAAAAGAAAATCTCTTTTAACCACTCGAACGATCGCGCGTCAAAAAACTTTTTTCTCCGATTGCTCGCGGTTTTTTGGCGACGAATTTGAATATTTTCCGCCAACATTAAAAAAATCAAACCTCCGAATTTTAATACGGAGACATAAAACTGATTGTAGTGCTATACAGCCAATGAATTCACCTATATTTTTATAATTATTCTATATTTTTAGAATTGATAGATAAATTATTAAAAAATCTTAAACTTTATGAATGCGCGAAATTAGCGTTTTTGTGATTTGAAATTGCCGCCAGTGGCAGTTTTAAATATCTTTATAGAATATTTTCTACGTTTTTATGTTCTCTATGGCCTGTTTGATAACCACAGATGCAAGAATATAATGGGAAAATAATTTTTTGTACGTTATGCTCTCTTCAAAAGTTTGGTTAGAAAATAATTTTTTAAAATTTGAGTGCGTGACGTGTCAAAATTGAAATCACTGTATTATACTATATAATAAATTTACCACAAAAACTGGTATTACGTTAGGAAGATACATTAACTGTCTACAATTATTAATAAGCATAGTCGCCGTGTTGGCTTTATTTTATTCATTTGATGAATTATACAGAGAGCCTATTTCACGATGTCAAAATCATGGTGCTACTTTTTAAATAATTGTAAATTAGAACTGGAGATTTGTAACCATGTTTTTATATAACGTGCAAAACGAGGAAATAAGGCTTAAAATGAGATATACATCATAGATATAAACATTGCCAATATTTCAGGGGGATACTTTGAAAGTTGATGAAATTCACCAATATTTGACGAAAAATCACTACTGACAGCTACTTTAAGGTCAATCTACATAGGGTATATCGGAATATGTAAAATGATGATAAATTTGTATATATATATCAAACCTTTGTATGACCGTAGAATGGCAAATAAAATCATAGTGATAATTTTATATCTAAACGCAAAGGTATCGAAAAAAAATGGATGAGGGGAAAATAATTGATGGAACCAATAATTGATTTATTTATTAAGCCCTAATATCCTTTTAAATCAATATTACAGTTGTATGGTTACAATGAAAGAGCAGTATTTTGATTTAAACATTGTTTACACACTTTGTCATAATAAAAATGTATTCAGTTTATTGGTTTATTCATAATTTAAGAAAATCAATACATAATAATATCATTGTGCCTCGCTATAGAGTGAGATTCTGAGTATCGCTCTGGTGAGGGACCACCATTCAGAATTGAACATTGCTTGAATTGGCTTAGTTATGTTTAGTGACTAGATCTGGAAAAGACTAATACCTTGATACATTAAAATTGCCAAGAATACATACATTTCCTCTTTATTCGTGGGAGCCCATTTATTGGTACGCGCATGACGCTTAAATTGTTTTTTCGCAATCCATTGATCTGCATACCTGTTGGTCTCTCTCGCGATCAGTTCAACGAAATCTGCATCAAAGATTTTAAGAAAGGCATCCACAGGTTTGCCCATTTCGTCGGTATTGAAAGTTGGTCCCGGCGTGCCTGTGAAAGTCTCCCTTATCCCAGTAAAACGTAAGATATCATTAGACCAATCGAAAGAGTAACCTTCAGGCGGCAGAATCAAACGCATTGCCTCACTATCTACCTGGTCTTGTCTACTAAAGTCTATGGCCATAGCGGAGTTAGGTGAAACGTTGATAATATTATGATAAGGTATTGGCGGCATGCAGAAGGTATCCTCATCGCTCTCTTCGTGGTCGACGTCACTCGCTTCGTCATCCTCGTCGCTCGATCTGTCCATTTCTGAAACAACAGAAAACCCAAATTAATTTAATGTGTCTATATTACGATAACCCACTGCCTCTGGTACGGCTTATGACTCGCAATACGATGGTCGCGGGATCAAATCAAATAAATTATATTTGAATAATTAGTGTTATTTTCACACAAAATTCATTTAAAATAATATATATTATATTTGCGGCACGTTCCAGAGTGGAAGATACCCATAGTATCGCCCTGGTGTAAGACCCCATTCAGAATTGAAACGTTGCTTGAAATGGCTTTTGACGGCCGGCATAGTCCAGTGGTAACGCATTGGACTGCCATTCCGAAGGTCGCCGGTTCGAACCCGGCGTGCGCAAATAAATTTTATTTGATTGATTTGTGTTATTTCACAATTAATTAATTAAAATAATAATTAAAATAATATATAGTATATTTGCGGCACGTTCCAGAGTGGAAGATACTACCAGTATCGCCCTGGTGTAAGACCACCATTCAGAATTGAAACGTTGCTCCAAATGGCTTTAGCCGTGTTTAGTGACTAGATCTGAATAGCCAGGTACTTCCCCATCTTCCTCTTTCCCTTCCCCACTTACCTTCAGCCTCACAACATCCCCCAATTGGGGATGCCATAGTCTCACTGGCTCCAGCTGAGGCTCTTGTGAGGTATTCGTATAAAAAAAAATATAAAAAGTTAATCAAATACTTGAGGCGGGCAATGTCAGGAGTCAGAATAGCACAGTCAGGTAGGTATGGAATGAAGAAAAGAGTGTGTGTGCCAAGATCGAGTTGCATGGTGGTTCATCCTCTCTGCCTACCGAAATGGCGTGAAGGTAAGTTAGTTAGTTTTATAACTCACGGTTTCCAAGTACAGACTCTTCTAGTACAGCTGCCTCGTCCACGTTACTTTTTCTGCCCATGTCTGACTCTGAAATAAAAGAAAACACAAATTTACAGTAGAATTTGGATATAATGACTTTGCATTTAACGGTCTACTGTTTTAAGTGACGATAATGTAAACTCTAGTAAGGTTTCATAGCTTTTAGTAGGAAAACGTATCCGTTTAAAGTGACCAACTACGTAAAGCGACCTATTTTAATGATAATTTGTCCGGTTACAAAACCCACCTACCAATACAGCCTCGCAACACAATGAGTCCCGTGAAGCGAAAGTGTTTTTTCAATTTAAGAAAAAAATGCTGTATTACACCGTTTAGAAGCCGGTGAATCAAATGTAATCCTCGCAAAGAAGTTCGGCATGTCTTATTTCTCACTCTGCAATACCCGTTACAGAAAAAAGATGTGTAATGATGCATCCACGACATAACAACAATACATTTTGTATGTTTGTTATGTGGAATTTTTAAGTACTATGCTTATTTCCTGCCAATATACCAACAGTGAAACTGTGCTAGGGATATCAATATAAAATATAGATAATTGATTTTATATTGAGCCCCTGGTATGACATTTCAAAAAATAAACTCACCGTTCCCAAACGCCGACAATTCTTCGTAGAATGGTACGTCCACCCACAGCTCGCTGTGATAGCCGGCTTCCGGAGAGAAGAGTTCCCCACTCCGCGATGTCCCAGGTAACGGCTCGGGAGATGCTGCACGGATAGGCATAATTGGTGCATTGGGAGCCGTTGATTGGGTCTGTGCGGGAGTGGACATCCACGGTGGTGGTACGGGTCGTGGCAACGGTGAAGGCGTCCCTTGTGAAAAGGGACACGTTGTTCTCTCCGGAGATGGAATTCTGAAAACATTTACATAAATCATAGAAAATTGTTCTCATTCACGTGTGAAACAGTAAGTACAGTATGTAAATAAACAATAAAATAAGAACTCTGTAAAATATGCACTGAATGTGCCAAATGCACAGAGCGCTGAACTTACCAACTCTCACTGTAAGAGTGGAACGCTGTCAGGAAAAAACAATAATATTGTACCAAGCATCTAAATACGATTACTTACTTTTGTTTAGTTTTTCTTGGAGGTGCGGTAGGGAGCAAAATGCGCGCCGCCTGCTTCTTGAATTTTCGGCTTTCCAGCTCTAGCCGGATGGAAGCAGGCAGGGCCCTAACAGCCTTTAGGGCCTTGACGCGATCTTCTCGCACCAGTAGCAAAGCAGGGTCGCTGTTTAAATAAATACAAATATATGATGAGTTGAACGGCCACAGCAAAGTACTTTCATAAAAAAACATTAAAAAATACTAACACTCCAGACGAGGCTGCAATTGCAGCTCTGCGTTGACGTCCACGTGCAGGTAGTCCGGCACCAGCTCGTACCCCACGTCTCCCTTTTCCTCTGCCTCCTCTTGCAGTCAGCACCGCTCTATAAATTTTAAATTGAAAACACTTAATGTAAGTACTTAAATGTTTAAATTTTGTTAAATATTGCACTAATATAAAATTTGAAAATAATTATTGGGTTGTGTAGTGATCCCTTTCCCTGGACGACAGCTGTTTCTGCACAAATTTGGTAAAAGTAAACAAATTAATTAATTTTACAACTAAATTACTAAATTTTTATTGTGTGACGAAGGCTTTACACCATTTTACATGTGAAAAAGAGTCAACTTTTTGACATATGACTTAAAATAATTGGTTAGCAAATATCTGTATTAATAATGAACCAATTCAAATAAAACTTATATATATCTCTTTGTTTTGAATCACTGTGATGGAATATCTATATTTCAAATGCGCGAGTGCAGTATTTAAGACATTATTGTAAATCAAAAACAGATGACGTCTTCAGTTGACGTAATCTTACACAAAAACTTCAACCAAAACAATATAATACAAAAAAACGAATTAAAAACGCATTTCAAAGATAGATAAGTCAATCATGATTACACAGATATATAATTATGCGTTAAAAACCCAATAAATTAATTACTTACGGCATTTTAGGAAGAGTCCAAAATTTCGTGAATGTTGAAAATTTATAATTTTGTTTTTGACAGGACGCCATAAAAAAACCGCGAAAACTCGTTAAATAACACTTCAAAGACAACGAATAAGTTCATAGACAAAGAGAATATATTATCAGCTATTCGATAAAACAAGTAGCTGGCCATGGAAACGTTTTAAATAATTACAATAAATATTTTACGAATGGTAGAAAAATCGGTCCATTTTTGGACCGATATCAATCGCAGAAAAATAAAAGTGGTCGATTTTTCGACCGAAATCGTTCCAATGGTGCTTTATTATTAGGTTACCTAGCGTAAAAAATATATGTTTTTTAGTAGTTGAAATAATAACAATATATTTTATAATACACATTTACTCATCTTTAGATTATTTCTCGCACAACCCATTCCTAAAATCCTTGCACGTTTTACGAAACTATAATAAATTATTATTAATGTTTGAGATGAGATCTCCGCATCTTCCTTTTATCGCTGCTGCATCTGATACTGTTTACGACACGTTTTTCAAATATCTCATGGAAACTAGCAGTTGAGATGGTTTATTGCCAAACCGTTGAAGGTTTTCCGACTAGTTATCAAGATATACGACCCGCTACTAGTGGTATTTTTCTTGCAATGTACCGAATAATATCAGTTTTGATTTGTTTTAAAGTATTAAGGAAAACGGTAAGGTATTTTAAATATTTGAAAATGGTTTGGATCAATTTGTACGTTGTGAGCAAACTTCCATGTTTATGTTCTCAGTTCTTTTCTTTTTAAACATATTGACTTTCAAGGTTCAAAAGTTCAATGGTTACTTATGCATAAACTCTTCTTTCAAACTGTTTGAATATATTTCAATAAATCGATTTTTTATAGTACTAACTAAAATATATATTTTAATCTATTTTATCTTCTTTTTCGTATGGCAATGGAAAGTTAGTGAAGAGTAAAATGAGATACTGAGATTGATCAACCAATTGACGGCATCGAGTGTCACTTGGTTCAGCAGAGAAACTGGTTAACAAGATATTCTTCTCTAATGCATAAATGTTTATTTAAAAAATTTCACATTGATTGTACGCCAATATTTTTTTAACTAGCCGACTGACAGTTTGAAAAAATTGCATATCAACAATGGCGTCACACGATAGGAATTTTAAAATGAATTTTAAATTGAAATTTATGTAGGCGATGAAATTATTCTAGTCTTTGTATAACAAGTTGATTTCTCTCTCTGTATTATTTTGGCACTTCTTCTGTTTTTTCTCAATTCAATTAAAATGACAAATTATTGATATAAAAGTTTTGAAAGACCTCAAGATTGATAATTGGATGACATGGCAAACAACGATGGTAATTGAATGGATCACTTATTTTAGTGTCTTCGTCTCTTTTTGTCTATTGATTAAGAAATAGACGGCGCGGAAAAGTTTCTAAAGGTTTTTTTCGGATGTAAAAGAAAGATAGAAAGATTTTTTAAAGGAACCACAATTAATTATGAGGATGCGGTGCGAGCGACGCGGCGGAGGATTTTGAATGGGAGAATGATTAAGGAGCTCGGAGCGGAAAGATGGGGTGGGACGAAAAGTGGAATAAAACCGTATGAACGCTCAACGATGGCAGGTATACCAAGTTCGCATATAAAATTATATTAAAGTGTAACAAATTATTATAAGCAATAATTAATCGCCTGAAATATCCATTTGTTATCCTTTGTTCTGTGCATAAAAAACCTTACCTTAAAAAACATTAGTGTATCTAAGTCTAAGTCGTTATCAACAAATAGATGACGCCAGAAGGCGTTAATAATCAAACTACCAATGAAAGTGAAATGTTTAAATTTTTTTAAAATTATATTTCAATGAATAAACTGATTGTTTCAACAATTTTCTACCACAAATTGGTGGTAAGTTATTAAAAATAAATTCATATACAAATAATAACCTTTATTATTTTATTTTTTTACTACAAATATTATTGGCTCAATAACTATCCCGTGCTGTAACAACACCACATTTAAACAATTTTATAAATGTATTCGAGTTTATGGTTTTAAATCAATTACCTGTTAATACTAGATTAAAAACAAATCCTATTAAAATTTGAAAATATCAAAGTAATATTATAAAAGCTTTCCAATAATAATATATGAAAATAAGATAATATTATTTATCAATAATATTAGATCTACTCTACTTGGAGCATTAATTTTTTTTCATTTTTATTTTCTTCTTCGCATTATTTCCTACCTTTTTTGCTTTCTTGTTCAATCACGAGTTTAAATTAATTTCTGAAAACTTCAATATTAAAGCTTTGTTTTTCTAGGTTTCTCCGGCTTTTTACGTGAGAGTTGCCATCGAAAAAAATTGTAACATGATAAGTTATTTTATAAAAAAGCTATTTTTTTTACTTCATCACGTCTATTTTAAAATGTATTTTAAAACCTTCCTACCAAGGAACTTGAGTCAACAACTCTGCCAACTTCGCCAAATACCGATCATGTAGGACTGACATTTATTTCGTATATTTACTGCTGTAATGTAATCTGATTTCCGATGTTCGCCATACGTACTCATACATGAATGCCACCAGATAATAGAATGTATTTTTATCATCAACGAGTCTACCTGCTGAGTTTCAGCTCAATCGGAGGTCATGAAGTGGGTTAATTTCCGCTTCCAGGATTTGCGTTCATTCATTACCGAAAACAAAAGTGAATATCATGTAGATGAATTAAAAAGTACACAATTAAATATATCTTATTTTATGTCTTTTCCAAAGTATCTGTTATAATAGAATCAGCGGGGTTTTTTAAAATCTGAATGCATTTTGAGAAATATTTTACCATATTTTTTTCATACTACCCAATCGAAAAAATCACAGCAAAAAACACTTGACCGTGTAATTAGCTTTACACAAATACATATTCGCTGAAATAAAGCATTTAGTTCACATGACAGCGTCATACCCGCTCTCGCAATCTATTTGCATCAGATTTCCTATACCAGTCAGCTATCATACAGCTTTGTTGACTGATGAATAAATCAACTAAATAAACACATGATGTTTTGATTCCTGCATCTATCTAGCTCGAAGAACCTAAATAATAGCGGGTGGGTTTGGATTCCCCGTACAATATTTCCACAGTGCACTCGGCAATACATTGTGTGTATTTTGAGAAACGTGTCAGCTGCTGCGAACTTAGCTGTGCTAATATGTACTATATATAAATCATGCAGATTTGTAGTAGTAAAATATTAAATGTAGGTAAATATTGAAGGAGGACTAACAAAGCAGATGATTGAACCCGAAACGCCTGCCTGGGTCGGATGATTTGGATAACTAGATAACAAACCGGTCAGTCAACGTAATCATGGGATCAGGGATCATGGATCAACACTCAACTTCTTGAGAGTATATGTGTTTGAGCCCACTTTAACGAGAATTAGATAGTATCAGTTCTGAACAGATAAGCTAATAATCTCTACACTCTGCAAATTTGCCCTCAATACGTGATCTACAAGGCTGTTCGAAACGTTGGATAAACGAGAAAAAGGAAATTCACCACAGCCTCAAAATCAACACAACATAATAGTTTTTTTTTTAAATATAGTTTTTTTAGTTGTGTCTATTTAAAAAAAATTAAACTAAGTAAATCCACACCTTTCGTGTGCAAAATAATAATTATAATTATAATAAATAGAATACTGCCATGTTAACGCTTTTATGAAAGCGATATCCGTGGGTATCAAATATTTTAATAAACTAAAATAGTGGTTTACAAAGAGATTGTGATTACTAGGACACAGTAAATCTGAGGCAGAACCAGTGCCGTACTCCAGGACAGAACAATAAATTTAATTTTTAGAGACAAAGAACGCATATCTATTAAACACTTATTTCCGTATCGCTTCCCGTTTTTACCATGCCAGGAGTCGAGTATGTTGTCAACAATAAAATTTTATTGACTAATAAACTAAATGACGTGCAAAATTTTCTCGGAAAGTCTATACTTTATCTCGGTGGCCTCTGTGATCGAGGGGTAAGACTTTCGACTAGCAATCCGAAGGTCGCGGGTTCAAATCCCAGGTGTGCGAAAATTTTATTTTTTGATTAATTTTATGACCGGTCTGTGGTAGAGTTGGCATCGATTAAGGGACCCCACCCAGGCTTAATGTGTTCAATTCTCCAACACAACAGAAGCAAAATTTTCCGCTTACAGTGGTAGTGTAGGAGATATGCAAATATTGTCAAGTTATTCATAACCCGGGTATGTTTGTCTACGTTTAAAATAATATACGGGTGTCCGAAAGCAAAGGGCAAAAACTTAGAGAGGTGATTCTACATGATAGTATAAGTAAAAAATAAATCTACATTTTTTATAAATTTCAATGTTTTAGTAGTTTTAGGAACAAAAATATTTTGTATGAAAAAAAAAACAACCGAATTTAAACAAAAAAATATTAAACTCTTTTACATTTGCTATCATAGAGAATCACCTCCTAAGTTTGTGTAATTTACCCCCGGACACCCTGTATACTATAATTTAAACCTACAGGGGGATTTTGAAAGTTCTAGTTTAGTCACGAATTAGAATCGGAAATAAACAACCATTTCATGTCATGTTTCCATTGGAAACTGCAGCTCGCAAGGCGAGTGAAGTATTTTTAGCACTAAAAGGACGAAGGGGAGTGTTTACGAAATGAGAAAATTTTAGTAAGAATGGTCTTAGCCTTTTCATTAAAACTCAAGTTTTATATGTAATCGTTATACCAGAGTAGTTGGCCATTTGGTCAATATAAAACTTCGCCGGGAAGTAGTGTTCTGTCTTTACTTTTGGACAATTGATATTAATTTGATATTAATTTACGTAAAAAATACAATTCATGTCACACAACCTTAATACTGAAAAACCGATTACGTTAAAAAATAAAAGTTAATTGATAATTTCATCAGACCAAACCTCTCGTGTTTTACACCAGCCTCTTGTTACCATTTAACTGTGATATAAAACGAATTTAACCCATTAAATTTATTATTTAGATTTAATTGTTTTGCCCTTAATAATGAGTGATTCTGAAATTTTTCAATTTGCCACGGCTTTGCCGTGTACTAGTAATTACCTACTTCAAACTACAATGTAATTGCTTTCTATGAAAATGTCAAGTGAAATCTATACTACATCAAATTATAAATTATTGTACAACTATTTTAATTGCTTTTGTTTGATTAGAATTCCTTTGAACTATCGTTTTCATTAAGTTTTTATTTGTGCAGAAAGGAATTTAATATTGATTTAATTATCTTAATAGTGTTTCTCAATTATTTGAAATTATATTAAGGTGAGGAAATATTATCCTCATTAATTACTTAATGCGACAGATTAAAACAACTTATAGTCAATGGTCTTACAAGAACAATAATTTATTATCAATAAACCTAGCTTAAATTCTAAACGGTAAATAACTTATTGTGAAACTAATGCTCTTAGTCGGATTGATGCGTGATAATAATTCAACTAAGAGCCGAGAATTAACCTATTTTTAGTAACGTTGTTCCAAGCAATACCAAGGCTTTTACTGTACCTAATGTACTTCTCTAAGACGAAATAGCTTAAAAGGAGCTTACTCGATTCATTCTCAAGAAAAAAAACCATTTGCGAATGAGATTTAAGCGTTACAAAGAAGCGCAATTTTAGTTGAGGGTTGAGGTGAAGAGCATAAATTGCCGCAATTTTTTATAAGTAGGAAGATTATTTAATAACGATAAAAAAGAAACTGCACAATAAGCTATGTACCATAAATAAAACAAGTACAAAATAATTTGTTCCCAACGTTCGTTAAAACATACCAGTGACATTTTTGCGTCTGAAAGAATATCGCAATAAAAAATCCAGCTCAGTACAATTAACACTATATATAGGAATATATATATATATAGTCTATAAAGGTTGTAAGATACTTGTCATATTTATGCTTTGATGTCGCTTTGAATCGATTTATCTACTAACATAAATTTATGTTGATTACTAAATTTGAAGAGTTTTTTTAACTTCTCATCTTTACTTGTATCGTGTTTATCGATGGTGTCATAGTTCTTATGTATTATTCACACAATATGTTATACATACCAACCACACGACCGGTTATACATAATAACCCACAATAGGTTTCTCATAATAACCAC
The DNA here is from genome assembly GCF_061612785.1 of Hesperophylax consimilis. Classification (NCBI taxonomy): domain Eukaryota; kingdom Metazoa; phylum Arthropoda; class Insecta; order Trichoptera; family Limnephilidae; genus Hesperophylax; species Hesperophylax consimilis. Next base: position 9,478,000 of record NC_142845.1, read on the forward strand.
ACAACAGGTTACATATAACAACTACAAAACAGGTTACACAAAACACACGTACACAATAAGTTGCACATTACAACCACACAGTACGGCATAGGTACCAGGAAGAGAAAACTGGAATTTGGAGAGACCAAGCCAACAGGAGGTTAAGTCATTTCAGATTTGACCTGTTGAAGATGGCATCAGTTCTTATGTGGCATGTATCAACCATGTACAAATCTTAGATAAGCGATTGTAATATTTCATCGGTTCCGAAGGGATACCAAAGCACCTGTCATTGAAATATTGGTAGAACAGACAGTAATCCCATCCAACCTCTGTGTTAACGAATTCAATTAATTTCAGGAAGTCGTTCATTAAGAGAAGCAAATCATATAGATTTCAATAGCAACACTTCTATGATAGGACACATGACAGAAGTAAATTGAATACGGTTATAACTATTATCTGTCTTGGTTAAAAATGAACATTAAATTTCAGGGTGTTCACTATTCATCTACTCAGGAACGACGCACTAGTACAAGGGGTTGTTAGGTTCGACTCGTCGCGATTTACGCAGCCGCGAGATTAACTTTTCAGAACATAGTGAATCGGCCACCTGGTCTAGTATTGTCGTTCGCCTCATAAACCAAATATATTGCCCTTCCCAACGTCGGCGTTGGCCGGAAAATGGTAAATAAGGCTGGCTATGGCACGAGAGACAATTTTTCGCTAAAGTGCCCCGGAAAATTGGATTTTCGCGGTCACACATGATCAGTGCCGGGATTTTTCCTATTTTCCCGCAGTATGGCAGCACTGATAAATAGTTGCCACATAATTTCATATTTGGGGGTAAGATTATGAGTTTTTGTGAAGATAATTTTATTGGTTTGTCGTACGATAAAATCCTTTCATTGAACAAAACCTTGAACTTTTAAATCTTTCACACTTTATGAACAGAAATTTACTGTTAAGTTATAAGGATATTTTTTTGATGTTTAAAACCTAAACTTAAAACATTAAAAATATATCTTTATTAGAAACCATATAACTGTCTTTAGATTTAAAAAGAAACGAAGCTCAAAATTAAACCAAAAATTTCACTAAATTTGTAATCAGTGCTTAAAAATACTTTTTAAATTCCAGTGGTAATTGGTATTTTTTTGTCGTGGTATTTTTCGACCGTAGCGAAACCGGTAGATGTAATAATAATAAAGTCGTGGTTAATAAACAAAGTGTTTTATTTGATTTAATATAATATGTCTAACCACAAAGTGATTGCTTCCTACGAAAAAAAAAAAAAAAAAAAAAAAAAAAAAAAAAAAAAAAAAAAAAAAAAAAAAAAAAAAAAAAAAGGTATTTTTTTGTATAATGGATACTGAAGTACATAAGGGAGAGGTTTGTACCATGGGCCGTATTTGTTTTAAAGTCTTATAGTCTTAAATTGTTAATTCGCCAAGAAGGGTATTTTTCATTGCAAACTGAGTAGATAATATATTTATGAACAAATTGATAGATGTTTATGATTGATAGTAAACAAAGGAATGACAGTTTAATAAACCTCTAATTTTGGCCCAAAACACAGTTAATACCTTCTTAAACCTTGGGCCATATGGTATCGCACCTTAGTCATGTAAAGTAACTGTTCAGTAAAACTGTTCATACGTATTATTAAATGAAATAAATTGCGCAAAGTGAAAAAGATAATATTTGTAAAACACGCATTCCATGAATGATTGAATGCAATTATATTTAACATGGTAAGAAAAATTCTATTAAACATATGTGTTATATTTATCGATAACATAAAATTAACACCCAAAACGTAACAACCCAAAAGGGATACAACATACCGAGGTATCTACGAAACAAATTGACCGATCGGTGGCCGAGTTGACATCGCGTTTTGGGTCCCACCCAGGCGTAGTGTGTTCAACTCCTCGGCTGGCTAAGTCCTCCATAACAAACAAGCAACATTTTCAGCTTACTGTGGTGGTAGTAGGAGATTTTCAAATATTGTCAGGTTACTCGTAACCCGGGAATGTTTGTCTTTCTTTTTTAAAAATAAATAAAAATAAAAACCGAATTTATCTAAAATTAAATGAGTACCTACGTAAGCCCAAAGAACGGTAACGTGTGATGGTCCAAGGTACGGGACACGCGCTAAGGAAAATAAATTGACAATTTTGGAGGAGGCCCACCACTTCCCCGCCCTGTTTTAGGTACTGATGGTACCCCTTCAGAGCTCTCGCAAGGACGCTAATTTTAAAAAAAAAAACGAATCTACATTTAAAATTTCAAAACAAGACCTCCAAAATGTCCATGCATACGATGTTATTCGCAGTATGCAAGTGCTGTGTTTTAATAATTTTAGTAAGTTCTATTCTACTTGGTTAATATAATAAAAACACATTTACAAAATGTCAACAATAGGTAGAGAAGAATTAAAATAATACACAGCCACCTACAAAGAGAACAAAAAAGAAAAATGGTAAAGTATGCGCCTCTTTCTGTGGTGAAGGGGGTGTCGATACCCACTAACAGGCAGACCTAGGGAGAGAAAGCTGGGCGTTGGATTGGCTTCACGAGAATCAGGTTCCGCGCCCCTAAGCCAGGAAACCGGTTGTGCCTCGACGAGAAGTGTGAGTTGGGGTTGGGAATATCCCGAAGACCATGAGGAGAAAGCGTCGGAATACCTGGAGGCAGGGCGGAAGGTCGCCAATCCACGTTCGGCCCATCCTCAGTCCAGTTCCTGACCTCAGGGGAGGCGCTGCGAGCAGACGATGACACAGATCCCTCATCGTGATTTGATCTTGAAGTTTGATATGCACGGACGAGGTCTTCTGTCACCCCAGAGTTGGGGTACGCCGGACTGACACAAGAAAAATATAAGTTCAGTGCTACTACCAGCAAGCAGGTCACTCTATAGTAGAAAAGAAAGAACAAGATACAAAGCAGTGTATAAAAATAAAAGAAAATCTTAAAAAAATTATAAGCAGAATCAGTCTGTTACAAAATATCCAAAATAACCTGCAATAAGAGATAGAAAGTAAACATTAGATGCAAATAATAAACATTAGTATAATCAGGAACAGAAAATTTGTAGAATGCTAATTAATACAGTAAATAAACAGAAAGAAAAAGAAAAAAGACAGTTATAAATATGTACATGAAAACAATTGTCTCGTAGTCCATTGTGTCCAGGAGCAACACCTGGCGTTAAAGCTATCGATTTTAGTCTAGTACTCGACTCTAAGATCAGACCATCTCTCAACCCAGATCTTTGTATACTTCCTCAGACACTCGAAATTCACTTTGTTCGAGACGAGATCGGAGTTCCAATAAATTGACAAGTTACATTAAATTATTTTTAGATGGGAAAATATTTTTTGAAGAGCTAATAGAATCAGTAAACGGATAAGTTTTTAGATTCTCACGGCCAAAAGCATTTTTGTTGTTTGTTTTTGGGGTGTTATGCCGTTTTGCGCTAACTCCTTCTTTAGCCGACGTTTCGGACAGCGTTGCAGTGTCCATCATCAGGGCAGATCCGGTAGATCTTCGGATCTGCCCTGATGATGGACACTGCAACGCTGTCCGAAACGTCGGCTAAAGAAGGAGTTAGCCCAACACGGCATAACACCCCAAAAACAAACAACAAAAATCAGTAAACGGATGCATAAAAATAAGTAGCCGAAAATTGTTTGCCTTAAATTTAAAAATTGCTTTATTTTTTTTTCTTTTGAATCACAGAAATCGTTTCTCTCCGCGTCGTGAATACAATGTACTGGCTGCAAGATATTTACTCTGACTTACAAAAAAAAAACTAAATGCGAATATTTTTACAGTCCAAAGTTCGGTCCTACCATCAAATATACAAAAGATTGACTACTAATAAAATAAGTACAAAATGTTTGCTTTATAAATTCTTTATGCTCAACAACATCAATCACAGAACCAAAATAAAATAATTACATAGGTAATCGTAATTATAATTTAAAGTATCTTTTCTTAGCAGAATAAATATTTCCTGACTAAAAAATTATCATACAGAGTACGACAAGTTAACAAGACGTATTCTCTGTTTTATTAAGGGTGTGAGCCACGGTACCAGCTCAATATTTTCTTACAGCTCAAAGAGTCAATTGAACGGGATCCGTGAGCTTAAAGCGTATGGGCAATGAGAATACTGTGCTTGTACGAGATACGAACCCCCGGTACGGCTCCCCCGATACTGCTCCCAGCGTATGAATGATTGTACGACTCTTTCTACCGGTAGGACGAATATGATGCACTATTCCTGTAAATAGTTATTCAATGCCTGTAGTTGCTCAATAAGATTCAATTCAATGTACCTGCGCGTTCAACATGCTCTTCTGTATTTTGCAGGGTGGATCAATGCAAAACGAACTCTTAGCAGAATTCTTGCTTGAACAGACTATGCAATAATTACAATAGCGTATTATCCAAGGTGGATATTTTCAGTCGGGAAGTTACCAAATACAAGAGGTCCATAAAATAATATTTCTCTGTTTGTAAATAACTTTATGTCTCTATTTTCAATATTTCTAATGTGATTTGATTTATATCTACAACCTCTCTCCAAGGCTATAAATGTATTGATAAATTTTTGTTGTTTGTTTTTGGGGTGTTTTGCCGTGTTGCGCTAACTCCTTCTTTAGCCGACGTTTCGGACAGCGTTGCAGTGTCCATCATCAGGGCAGATCCGGTAGATCCGAAGATGAACACGGCATAACACCCCAAAAACAAACAACAAAAATGCTTTTGGCCGTGAGAATCTAAAAACTTACGTATTGATAAATGTTTTGTTTTGTAAATTTTTCGTTTTATATAATCTTTTGTTTTGTATAAATTTTTGAAATCATATTCCCTTCTTACAAATTAAGTTTACTTATTCCTTATTATGCTGTCTCAGTAGAGGTATAGTCATAAGGAAGAAATCCATAATGGGTTTTATTTTGGCTATATAATACTTATGTACAAACTTAAATAAATATAAACTGTCGATTTCCAGAAAATTTATCAATAAATAAATAAAATATGACATTAATAGTTAGTAGGTTTAGGTCATACGCTGTTCATGTCTCTGAGTGGGTAGGAACAAATCATACAATAGTCATAATGGCTCTATTTTTCTAAAATATCTCCTGATAAAAAGGGTAACCGTTCAATTGATTGTGGTACGATATATGCAGGAGTTGTACGAATACGGCTCTTCAAAAAGAGCTTACTCAATTGTGCGGCTCGCCCGTGAACGACTCATTTCGACTGTACATTAGTTCTGTAAAATGTGCAAATAATTTACACATCCTTATTAACTGACTTTATTTGACATGTTGGGAAAGTCAGTCTTACTCCACTGATATTATTATTTCGTGCTGCGCCAGCGGTACTCCTGTTTGAACGCTCCTTTGTTCGCGAAACGTGTCTTTATTAAATTTCCTGGGAATTCACTTAAACCAACCACCAACTGTCCAACTATTGGTTCTCGCCTCTACAGGGCGAAGACTATACCGATTCTTGGTAGGACGGTAAATTTTTATTTTGATTAAATTTTGATTAATTGTTTCACAAAATTCCCTTTTTTTAATTTTAAGATTTATTGAAATAGGGGCAAATGCAGGTAATTCCATTAATGGAGGACTGAACGCAGTTGGCGCTAACAAAAAAATACAGTGTGTGGCAAGACTACGCACGACGGAAGTGAAACTTTTAGTATTCTTCTTTCTCTCTCTTTTCATTTCATATTATTATTATTCAGAATGCTGTACATTATAGTTTTAAAAAGCATAAATTTATTTATAGGCGTGTTGTTAACAAATGAACGCTTAACTAGATTCCTAATGTTGACATATTTATAAGTAGCATGTGATAAAAAAAATTAAAAGTTTTATAAATATGGAATTCAAACCCAGTTCCTGCATAACGAGTGTCGAACGCTCTGCCTCTATACCGCGAGGAGAGGTATCTCGCGCGACGAGAACCGCGTATACAACGTGTAGTCCTCAATTGACTTGTCCCGCGCAATTTTTTTTTTTCAAACACGGCAAAGGAATTATATCACATAACGTCTCGTTAACGCTTTATATAGGGTCGAATCGAAGATATATCGGCAGTGTGAAGTCATATCTGTCGTTTTTCAAAATATTGCCGTATATTTAACCGTTTTGGAAAAGAACTATCAAGTAAATCAGATATTCGAGTCGGGCCATGTAAAGAGTCAGAATAATAGAGTATTTATGAGACTATGTATGAATGTGAATGAGACAAGGAGCGTGTGCCAAGACCGAGTTGTTTGGCGGTCCGTCGCAAAACGAAAAACGAAACGGCGAAACGTCGTGATGGTTAGTTAGCTAGTAAGTTAAGATTTATAATATTTTTTAATATACCTTAACAGACTTTAATTCCACACATAAAATATCCCTCAGAGTTCATGTCAACTTTGGGGATGCTGTGTGGAGAATATTTTGTTATTGTTGTTATGTACCACTTTTCAACCTTTATTTCTACAATGCATTGCGTTGAGTTCGTTTGAGAGCCACGCGCCGCTACCAGCGAAAAACTAATATTTCTTTTGAACACATGAAAAATTTATGTCAGCCCTTTATACATATGTGTTTATATTTATAATTATTGTTATTGTGTTTAATTCGTAGATCTCCAATATTTATTTAATAATTTAATAGTGCTATTATTAAGTTTAGTTATGCAAGAATTTCTGTGAGTATAATTGTAATTAATTTAAATTGAACTTTTACGGATGTTTCCACTTTTTCAGGTTTGTATGAACAGACGAGTTATGAAAACTTGTTTGTTGTTGGTTTTATGTATCTTTTTATTTGATGTAATTTTTCTGAATGCATATTTTGCCTAGTGAATCTTTTCGTTTTATAAATCTTTTTGCTTGTATTCTTAAACTTTTTACTAAATAATGAATACCTTTAAATCTACAACAGTCCATTTCAAAAACAAATCTAAGGCAGTTAACGTTAGCCACGATCAAAAGCTCGACACTCGAATGGATGACTGTTGGATTTCCAATATTTTCTGATTAAATAGATGTCACCCACAAGTGGAATAGGTTGACAAATTTAAGAGAGATACTGGCTGCTTGACTGACTGCTGAGAGACTTTTAAGGAGGTCAATGTTCAAAGCTAGACGACAGAAGACTTTTGAAGAATAAACTTCGAATTCAATTCGAAACTATAAACATCCAATTACAAACTACAACTAGTCGCAAACTAGTGTAACCTTCATCATCCAACATTGCTTTCTCTCCAATAAGCAAAACAACTGAACGTGAATTAAACGGCCACAATCTACGGGTAGATGTGCAATTTTTTCACTGCCCCATTAGTTTGGTTTGAAGATTTGTGTTTGTAATCGTTTTACTAATTAATTTCACACGAATTCAAACAAAACTAAGACTTTTTTTAATTTTTACACGCGAATGAATTTTAAAACCTTATTTAATTCTTTATTGTAATGATCATAGACATATGAATATTAGTAGACCTGCCCTAAGTGAATAAAAGCGTATTATCCCCACTCCCCATACCGGTTCCATTGGAGCCGGCTGTGCTCGCGTATGGCCTCAAGTGAAATTTGAAAACGTGACGTCATCATTCTTGTGCGAACTATGGTCGAGGCATCATCGGTTCATTTTACGAAATAACACGGCAAAATGTTGACTTGTACTATGAAAACTTGTAAAAATAGATTTGAAAAAGAGAATAAACCCAATTGTCGTATTACATTCCATATATAAGCATTATTTTACTTTATTTTAAGCATATTCACATCGTATAATATAGAGCAGTTTTAGAAACATATACTATTACATCGAGAAACGTCTGGACGCGAAACACAAAGCTGGTTGGTTGCTGGGAAGTAAATTATGATCATTTATAAAAGTGTCTTAACTAAATACTTAAACGAAATATTCGACTCTGAAAATAAAACCGAATTTTTTTGCCGAATTTGGACTTCGCAAATTTGTTCATAATGTGGCGAGTAATTTGCGCTCCCATGTAAAAATGTCTATTCATTCAAAAGCAGATTTTACTTTTAAGAAGTAAATGGTGATATTATAATGCGAGATGCCTATTTACTGTCAGATTGATTTATTGACGAATCACAGTCAGCTTCACTCCCTTCGTTCTTCAACAGTTGATTTTACCCCTCGCCATTATCTTCTCGTCTATTAATTCCTATGTCTGTGGTAATGATCCAAAACAGGGCGATCAAATAGAAAAAAGCAAAATAAACGTACACGTGTATAAAGCAGTCTCCTGGAGCAGCAAATAACTCTGGAAAGGTGAGTGCTAGATAAATCTATTGTCAGATAAATTGGAATTTCTGGTATCTGTATTCGATCGGATAAAATAATATTTTGTGTTTGTTAACACGAACGAACATTCGTAAAATCAAACTTGAACCTTACAAAGGGTATGTTGTTCGTCAGAAGGATTCAAATTACTGTGGTGTTTATTAGAGGCCAAAGTTAAACAACACTCCTGGCCATTCCACCTGTATAAGAAGGGATAAAATATCATCTTTCAGTTTTCTATATTCCGGATACTCATATTGAATAATACTCGAGTCTGTGTTAATAATGTAAAGTGGTAAATTTAATCATTTTACTTTTGTGTTTATTTGCAGGTTACGTCAGTTCGTGTTAGAATTTGCGTAATTTTATTCAGTTAAGCAACTTATCTGGCATCATACTTATATAATATCTGACTCCCTCTTTGAGAAACAAATACTAAACGTCACTCTATAAATACTTGTAATAGTAATTGGTAATACATTATAAAGTACGCTTTTGTTACTAGTTCTTGTTAGGACGTACTTAACTACTTATTCTTCCGCCTTACAAAGCAAGGATGTATATAAGCCGTCATAAGAAATAAACGGTTTCTTTGTGATATTTTTGTTTGTCTAAACATTACATTAATTTGTAATTGATAGTTTGCCATATCAGAAAAAAACGAAACACCCGTCCGTGTTTGACCAAGAGGAAAAAGAGTCTGTGTTTGTTGAAAAGAGGGTTTCCTTTAAATGACGGACGTTTGAATCCATAACTCCCACTGCGGTGCAAGATTATGCGTGGAAAGGTCAATGAGTCTACCTCAACCGACCTTTCCTGATCCAGCTTTTCAAGCAATAGTTGGATAAAACATCCAAAAACCTCACTCTATGATCCAATAAAGACGTTTTATTTAAATATTATTCTGAATACGTAAAACAATAACGTACGCCAAACATAACAATTCCGTAATTTCGGGGGAGAAAAATCTGTAAAAGATGAGATGGGATTAGAGATGGCTCGATGATCATTTTATATAACCCGGGTCTCTCACAACCTATTGGCAAAGTGATCAAGTCAAGAGTACCCACTCTTTGATCGGGTACTTTAAAATATGATTTAAGATTTTCACGGCCAAAAGTATTTTTGCTATTTGTTTTTGGGGTGTTATGCCGTGTTGCGCTAACTCCTTCTTTAGCCAACGTTTCGGACAGCATTGCAGTGTCCATCATCAGGGCAGATGTGTTATTTGAGGTTGTGTAAAAATGTGAGCTTTTGTATGAGGTTGTGATACCGTGTTGCCAGCTCCAACCCTCTGAGCTAACATTAACGAATTATTATTATTTTTTTTTTTTTATATATATATTTTTTTATTTTTATTTAAAGTGGTTTTCTTCGTTTAGCTCTGGTGTAGCCGTCAATTACCGGATACCAAGAACTATTGAGCTTAGCTCCATCGTCTCTATTAATGTTTACGGGATTTTTATGTATTTCAATGGCCTCCGTAATCAGCCGTGCTCTATAAGTTTTGGGTCTCCCCAGGATTTCAGGAACAAATCCAAAGTAATGCCCGGTGTCAATCAAATGCTCGGCAATTGCCCAATTGCGTAACGGCTACCCAGCAAATCAGACAAGGCAAATCATAAGAGCCAAATCTGCACCAAACGAAGACAGAATTGAACAAGAGTCGAAAGGCTGTGCCTTCCTGCCTTATGTGCACAATGTGACCAAGGGCGGATCCAGCTTTGGCGCCAGGGGGGGGTCACGTAGTCGTGGTCAAGTTTTTTTTTTTTTTAAAGAAAGACAAACATTCCCGGGTTACGAATAACCCAACAATAACTCCTACCACCACCACAGAAAGCCGAAAATGCTTGCTTGTGTTGTGATGGAGGACTTAGGTCCGGTCAGTTACAGTTACAAGAAGTTATAATTTAATTTTGATAATAATATATACAAGTAAAAAGTAGGTATTGTTGGATATGGTAACACTAGGTATATCATTAAGATTGTCTTTTGCTCCGCAAGCCCGGGCGGCGTAGGCTCGTGTAATGTCAATTGTCAACCAATACAGTACAGATTACAATTATTAATCGTGTTCTTATTTCACCACAATATAACATGGTGTCAGGTGTGTCTTCAACAAAGTAGGAATCTTGCAACTTTTTGAATTTCCTTTTCCTCGTTGTAGTTATTCGCCATCATATATAAAAGGGTAAATATTTACCTACGACTACCGTTTTTACTACTACAAAAAATTGCCCCTTTAATAACGCCTGCTCGCGTCCCCTTTAGAGTTATATCCCAGTTTTCAAGTAGTTTGTGGGCTACGCTAGGTTTGTGATTTAATTCTACCTAATCCAACCTAACCTAACATGTACGGAATATTTTCTCAAACGGTAGTCGTAGGTAAATAATTACCAAAGAAATGATTGCTTAAAACGTTTCCACTCGCCAACCATATCCGTAGCATTCTGCATTTGCAGAATTTGACTCGACATTATTATTGTAACACTTTGCTTGTCACGACAAAATAGACAAATAATAACAGCTTGTTGACCGTTATTTCTTTGTTAAGAAAGACAAAAAGGCCCAAATAAAGTGTTGAAATAGATTTTGGCTTTAATTAAACAATTATCTATGCGCTTTTGTTCCGTCAAAGGCGACAATTAATTTCGTTTTATCCGAATGACAGCTACCTACCTGACATCAACTGACGGCAACCGGCTTCGTATTCAAAATTTCAAATACGTAAATGTTAAAAACAGAAACATTAGGATAAGAAAGGATTGGACCGATAATAGGCCACATGCATCACATTTAAAAAAAAATCCGGTTTAGGCAAATATTCTAAGACGTTCCGTATTTTTTTTTAATCGTATTTTTGAAACCCTGGTGATTTTTTTAAAATTTCAACTCGAAAAATCAGACCATTTTTTATAAACCGGAAAGACGGGACATAATTTTATATGTGCAAAAAAACGGTAATTAACTAGCCGAAAGTCATTTAAAAAAGAACGTTTTCCACACGAATGTCACAAAAATGGCATGAAATTGTACGGAGTTCTGTTCATAACATCTGTCAAAACACCGCCATCTTTAGCAAAAAGCATAAATATACCAAACCACCTACTCATGCAAAAAGTCAAATCAAAGGTTAAGTGGTTAAGTTCGCAGAGAACAAACAATAAATCTAGTGAACGCTAAACGTCAAATTCAAAAATTCGCCGGATATCAAAGTGTTGCCGTATAAAAAAAATAATCAGTGTGGAATTTTACAAAATTAAGGGAACATAATCGGAGACGGAACATTTTTATGTAAATCATTCAAAATCCATCATTAAAAATAATACTATACATTTCTAAAAAAAATTACTAACGTTTTCGTAATCTTAGTAAAAAAATCTATCCACACTTTTAGCCTTCATTTTAATTGATTCTGAAAAATTTGTTACAAATATTAAAAATGTGTCCACTTCCGAAGTTATTAATTCATCATCTAGAAAAATAAAATCTGGTACTTACCGCTAAGTCCGCTAACGTTATAGTTATACACGGGTTATAAAGTTTTAAAATCGTTGAACGTAAAATATATTAATTGTAAGGTATTGTTTTATTAATCTAAAATATAAATAACTTGCATCCCTCGTGCGGCATAATTTTCTTTTTTTTAAATTCAATTATAATTTCGCCGAAATAAATTAAAATGTTAGCCTTGGGCAAAACCTCGATGAACGAGGTTGTGTCTCGCCTTAAGAATTGCTTTAGGAAGTATAGGAAGGCTGGTAATTCGCGCGGGCGCGTTAGACCTGTCCAGACCTGTCAAAAAACTTCCGAAAGAATAAGTTCTGTAACTTACTAAAATTACGTTAAGTGACTTTTGGTGTCGTTTACATTGGGAATTTGGCCAAACTCGCCTTCAAGAGCGATTTACAGGAAAAAAACTTACGAGTCTAACCCCAGCCTTAGAACATTAACAAATAACATTTGAGTTTAAACACATATACACTGGCATAATGAAGAAACTGATTAGATTACTTACCATTTCTTGTAATGAATTGAATTTGCAGCAACAATTTTTAAGAACACTATTACTTATATTGGAACTTATTTTTTTTAACTTAGTAAACAAATAAAAGTAAACACTTTATTAATAAAGTTTAGTCGTTCCGATTGAGGTTAGGTTTTGCTAGACGCTAGACGTTAGTCGAAACAAAGCGCGCGCAAGCGTCACACGTGGTTACACGAAATGTGTCATAATAATATGAAAGGTGGCGGCCGAAGCGCGCGCCGGTGGCGGTGCGCGGTGACGCGGTAACATTCGAATTTTCGATGCGTTCGTTCCCGAATAATGCGTTTGCCGTCAAACAAAGTATTATATTAAATTAATTAAATATTGAAAGTACTTAAATAAAATTTATATTGTGACAAAAAATATATAAAAACATTATGTTTAACAATTTTAATTAGTGGTCCACCTAGGTCCTGGATGGGCCCAGGACCTAGGTAGTCATGACCCCCCTGGGCTGGGGCCCAGGGGGGGGGGTCATGACCACCGTGATCCCCCCCCTGGATCCGCCACTGAATGTGACAGACAGAATTGCCAGGCTATTGAGAAAGGAAAATATCAAGACTGTCTTCGGAACAACAACAAAGATACAGGACTTACTGAAGTCTGCAAAGACTAAGTTTCCTCTGGAAACAGATGGAGTATATAAACTCACCTGTTCCGGATGTGACAAGGTCTATGTAGGCCAGACAGAGCGGACTATCTCCAAAAGGATTTCAGAACACTTTAGAGCCTGTAAACTCGGCCACCCTGACAAATCGGCAAAAAATGCTGTCCGAAACGTTGGCTAAAGAAGGAGTTAGCGCAACACGGCATAGCACCCCAAAAACAAATAGCAAAAAAAGGGTACTTTAAAATTTCAAAAAAATGCCTTAGAGCAGAGAAGAAAGATAGACGCGCGCGCCGCCCACCAGCGGCCGTCGAAAGTACCAGTGGTTCTGAAGACCCGAGTACCCGACATCTTATCTTTGATCGGTTACTTTTGTTTGACATAGTTAAGTAGTAGGTTTCTGATTACCCATTTTAGAATACAGATTAGATATCTACAATCTCTATTTGTCTGTCGCGAAAACGAGATTAAAAATTTCCTGTCATACATCCATGGTCGCTCATCATTCGGTACCTATCACGGGACACGGATGCTGATGATGGAATATATTTTTTTAAAGTAACCCGATCGCTTATTGGTAGTTTGTGAGCGGGTTATAGTGAGCGGATAATTCATGATCGACAAATAATGACAAAATTAAGTTAATTAAGTAATTCCACTGTGATCACCCCCGCTCTGTAACGTAAGAAGTATTTTTTATAGCAAATAAATCCTTTTTTATTGTTGATAATAATATAATATCCACCTTAAATGTTCACTAAGTTTTCTATTTCTATTCCAAACCGTCCATAACCCCCGAGCAAGGCTGGGTACTCGGTGCACGTCAGCTAGTCATTTATAAACTTTTTTTGGCTATGCGCACTTGACTGTTTTATCAAAATACACTTTTCAACAGCTTGTTTACCTTTTACGCGAGAATTCATTCCATTTTTTTCTCGAAAACCGGTAGAGTCTAACATTTTAAACGATTTATTGATAGCCTCGATATAATTAAAGCCATTGGATTTTCGCAGGCGTAGATTGATAATAATTAATTATCTTTATACATTAAGTCCTCCATTCATCCAGTTGATACATATATAAGGGTTTTTTGTACTATTTTGGTGATATCGCGTTACATCGACGCACGTTAGATGAAATCGATTAAGCCAATTAAGGTATTTTATTTCTACGGTGTTTCAAATCCCTTTGCTCTCGAAAATCGTTTAAAAATCTATTGATGAAAAATAGAATGGATTATAGGTATTTTTTTTAAAAATCAATATACGGAAATCAATTGTTCCAAGGATATATTTTTCAAATGGCAGTTCTTTGAAGTAAACATTATTCGAAGTCACAATTCTTCAAACACTTTTGTTTAAACATTTGGTGATGTCCTCAGACTGTGCCGAACGCCGTGGCGCACTGGCACGGTCGCACAGAGGCTTCACGCAGCAAGCCTCGGCACATCATCCTGACAGTTGGTTCATCAAGGCAATTAAAAGGTAGCATAGCTTAAACGATGTTCGAATTGCGCAATATGTAACGGCCAAACACGACTTCTTCCAAAAAATAAGAACAAAGACAGCGCAAAGAGGCTGCTGATCGTTGTGCAAGAATGACATGACGACATGCAAGATGATGAGATTTGTGATTATTGCGTGGAGTCGCACACAGAATTACATACTCAGTAGTATGGTTATGGTTATGGTTAGTATAGTTATTTATGTGGTCAACGAATGCCCGCTCCATTCATTCCCCGGCGGGATTGATGAGGTCCACATGGCGACGCCTGAGGCCCTAAAATGGCTCGCAGATCTAGATGTCCCCCTCTGACCCCCCACCATACGAAAGAAGAAGAAGTAGTATGGTCTCATTTTTATTTTAATTATCTTAAGTAATTTGTCAATTATATGCATCGTATTCAGTTTTACTATTTCGCTTTTTTTAAATAAATTATTTATTAGAATAAAACGTAGTAAATTACTTGTGCTTTAAAAATGAACACTCTAAATACTTTAAATATCCGCACAAGGTATCGATTCTCCAATCCAGGCTGCTTGCAATCGCCGTGGAAAGTACATACATTGGTCGACATTCTTATTCCTGATTCTCGTCGAAGTTACATACTTATATACGTCAAACTTCAATAGTCATTCCACTCTAACAACGAGTGGGTCGAACCACTCGTTGATTGACTGGAATGATTTCGTCTAAAATCGAAGCCCTGAATTGTCACATGCTACTTAGAAATGCACCGAAAAAATATGAGAGAAATTCGAGGAATTGAGATATTCAAAGATCGGCATGGTCGAAGAAAACGTAGTCGAAGAATCAGTAGTTTCGAAGAATTGATTTCCGAAAAACTTATTTCGAAGAAAAATTTCATAGAAAACGTTAGACTGTTAGAAAGTAAAGTTTTTTCAATAATTCTTTGCACTGTTTGTAGGTGGTCGTTGGGTAGGAACTGAAACTTTTTCTTGAAACAAATCTGTAAAGGTTGATATATCTACGTCTGAATTTAAGTGATTATACTTGGCAGTATCAGGGAGCCTGACTATATTGTAATCACTGGCAAAATAAATCTCTCACATTATCAAGTATGGAAGTTTCTGAAACACAATATTGTTCATTGTTCATGCATGTATGTAACGAGACACCTCGTTAATTAGACACATAAGTACCTGTCAAATATCTTCCTTACAGGGACCTTGTAAGGAACTGTTGAGGTTTTAAGATGAAAATTCTTCAAATATTTGAAGTTGAGTTTTAAATTCTTTGGTTCATGAATATGTCCTCGTTTAATTTTAATTATAGCACACAACATGTAACAGTATTATGACAACATTACTTTTAATGAGTTTGGGGTACGCAGATTTACGTCAAACTCATTATTATTATTTTATGAGAGTATTTTTCTATTTCTGATAATAATAATACTTTTAAAGTATCAAATAATTTACGTAATTGGAGAAAATTATGAAAAATATGTCAATATCTTAAATAACGAACTAGAAAATCTTTAAAAATAAATATTATTACTCAAATACAAAAATGCACTATAATTGGACATAACATGCAGTGAAAGCAAAATCTGATGGTGAATTAATAAAACAATGTTAATGATATGAAATAATTCGGAGTTATATAAGACACAATTAACTGTCATGCCGAGTATAAATGCAAGAAATTCGGGAAGAAGATCCATTTTTAAGGAAGAATTCGTCAAAAAACTTTAAGAAAAACTAGAATCATTATAATTTGTAACTTTAATTTAACTCCATATTTTAAGTACCTACAGCTCGATGATTATTTACTTGTGTAACGGCAGGGAACAAAATACGTTTTAAATTCTACAAAATACAACAACTGGGAATAATATTAATAGATTTTCAAAACCAAAATGCTAAACAAGCTAAATTGGCTTGTAAAATAGATGCAGACATTGAACGCCGTGATATTTACATAAAAAATAAAATAAAAATAAAAATAGCCTATAACAAGAATATAAGAACATTCAAAGATAATAGAAGGAAAAAGGCAATAAAGCAAAACAGTTTATTCTACAAAGGGATTAAATATTATAATGCAAAATATCGATTAATAGATTTAAGAACCACATAAAAAATATCAAATTTTATAGTATGTAAGTTGTTATAAGTAATAAACTAAAAACAAAAATAAAATAATATTTTCCTAATAATGTTAGTGTGAGTTTCTAATGTCTGGTGCAACACAGTAAATACCCGTGAATTTAATGGTCATGTATAAGTGAGAGTATTTCAATGACGAATGGTTAATATAATGCAATAATATCGTTGACATCAACAGTCAACGAGTAAGATCCGAAAGTAAACACTTTAACAACCATAATATCGCGTACCACGAATATAATGAAAAAAACGTGTTACCTCAATCACCATTTCAACAAAAGATAAGTCATTTCATAAAAATAATCAAATTTTCCATAACTTGCCCAATTGTTCTCAGAAATCTTTCAAAAGAAAATATCAAATGTCCCAAATAACTTTTATTGACATTTCGCTCTGTTGAACCGAGCTAAATTTAATTTACTCGTTAGATTTGTGTCTCTAGCTTTCGTAATATACGCGTAGATACAAATAAGTACTAGATTTTGAAATTATCATTCGGTAACTGATATGATTCAAGATTTTTACTGCCGAAAATATTATCGTGATCTACTTGTGGGGTATTATGCCGTGTTTCACTTCCCTCTTCCTTAGCCAACGTTTCAAACAGTGTTCATCATTTGGGCAGATGTGTTTACACTCAGATAGCGAGTGTGCCACAGTTATTGTCAGTGTATGTTAGGGTTCTGGTGGTTTTATACATTCAAATCCGTAACGGCTATTAAATTTTCTGTTTTAACCTTGAAAGACCTTAATTTAAAACCGATTCGAAAATATATAAAGGTTTAAAAAATGCACGAAAAATAAAGCCACATTTTCCAAGCAAAATCGTTGTTCGCCTTTTAGGCGTTCTTTCGAGCTTAAAGATAAGACTTGCGAAAATCTTACGAAAACGTCAATAATAAAAGTCAATTGCGTGTTTCACTTCAACGATAGGGAGGCTGTGGTATTAAAGATAAGGGGTTATTTTTCAATGAGATTTTCTTCATTCTTCTTTTACAAATATTTTTTTCAAATACGTATATGAGTCAGACTACAGGTCGTGGCTCCGTACTATTTATAAATATCAAACGTTATTTGGTGCGAAAACCACAACAATCAATAAATCGAACATAACATAAATTTCAACACGTACATATGTTATTTTTTTGCCTGTTGTGGCTGAAGATGTATATAGATCTTAAAAGTTTTGAAAATTTCTGAAATTAAAAGAAACACATTTTGTTTACACAAGGCATAACAATTCTTAATAAAATCGACGTTCATATAAAATTTAGTAAATATATGAAATGAGTCGTTTAGAATCAAAGGCAGAACTATCCACAATAGATCAAAATCTAACAGTGCTGCATTTGTCTCTAACTTCGTAGAAGGTTTTCATACCAAAAATGATTTTCAAATAATTTTTAAGACCACGAAAATACGAGTTAGATAACAAATTTAACGTTTTTACGCATATTATGATCTTAATGGTACGGCATTTTTAGTATATATTTTTTTAATTAGTTCTACCTATAGTTTTATACGACTCAATTGTATCTTATGAAAACTTCTTCCAATGTCAACCAAAGAAAATCAAATCAGTAGTTTATATTTAAGAACAAGAGTTGGAAAAATAACAACGTTAATTTGATTTAGACAGAACTACTCGTAAAATCAAAAGACAAACATTTTTACAAATTCTAACAAAATAAAAGATAAAAACTGTTTTATATATTAGTATGTAACAGGTGCCTACATATATTGGCAAAAGATATCCACTAGCAATATTTTTCAAAAAAAAATCGTAAAACGTGTCATGTTGTCAAGGAAAGCAAAGGAATCAATAAACCGACGACAATCTGAATTTCAACAAAACATGAAAAGTAACTAAGGTAGAATTTTGACGAAAGCAAACCATAAAAAAGTTTTTTACGAGTGCTTATGTACGAAACGAGACAGTTTCTGCGTATTACTTCTGCAGCAAGTGAAGAGCCTACTTACATAAAATGTTTATTTATTGTTTTATCGTTGATTTTTTTATCAAGCATTGCACTGGTCAAGCTTTCACCGTTCAACTGACGTTTAATAATATAATAAACAATGTGATAACGTGATATTCCCTCTCGAGCTTAAAAATGATGTTTTTAAATGTTAAAAAGAACTTTTAAACATTATTTATCTAACAAACAACGGGGGAGTAAATATATTGGATAAAGCGAAACGGCTGACACAGAAAAGAAAACTCGTGGAGGTGAAATAAAAATAATAATAAAAAAGAATCCGGGAACCTAAAAATCCCAAATTGGTACAGGAATGCTTGCGCTACAAATCACAAAAGTGTCTGCATACTTTCTGATCTTAATCTTTCAGGTGCTACAAGGGGAAGAAATACGCCGAAATAATTGGATTAACTGTCTGTTTGGTTCCTGATATTCCTTCGTTATTATGCTTTTTAATGTAATGCTGTAACAGGGATTTACAGCTGAATAGGTATAATATTTGAAAAAATGTGAAAAGTAAGATATTGTCATTTTTTGCGACGTAATGATGGCATTTACTTTTGATTTGATAAGTCATCGGAAAAACTGGTCCTCGTTTTATCTGTCCCACAAACGCCTTACTGAGTAAATCACAATCAGTAAAATGAGGTGACATACTCAAATATGTAACTATGTCACCTTTTGTTAGTTTACTTATTTGTGAGGTAAAATATTAATACAATACGTTTCAATTTTATATGATTATTGTTGTTTCTTTCATTAATACCTTACATCCGTTTAAATTATACAAGATGTGCCTCATTGAATTTTTTTATCAAGGTATATAAGTTATACTTCAAATTCAGTGAACGTTAATATACTCGATATAATCGTATAACGACGGGTAGTTTTTATGATTCGTTCTCGCGCTCAACATTTGTACACAGCTACATTTTATTAATCGTATGAAGACGGGTAGTTTTTATAATCCGTTTTGGTGTTGGATTTCAAATAATTTCCTTTTTTGAATTCATCTTTTCATGAAATTTTTCGTGTTAAAATATGATATTACCTATTTCTTTTCTTCAAAAGATCCTCCACACAACATCCCCAAAGATGGGTATTTTATAAGATTTTAATATAACAATGATATTTAACATCTGCCAATTACATTATTATGGTCTTACATACCTTTTAAAACTGATCTGAAATACCCATATCTGAAAATATATTTGGTAGTGGAGCACATTTTTAGCCACGACCCTAATTTAAAATCATTTTATTTTCTTTCTTGAAAGCGCGTAATATCCATAAGCTCTTGCGAAATCCCTCAAAATAAATCGGTTTACGAACTTGCATTGGTTGGAATCCATACAAATTTGGCTTAAAATATAATGGAGAATCCCGGGAAATCATATTTCCCAGAGGGTGTTACATTTGTGTGTTACACACCCGTACTTGCGAATTAAGATTTTACGCACTATCGTTGGGTCATTCGGGTTTATGCGGCAAGGAAATGAAGAGGACGTTAAGTCCAGGAACGGTTGGCCTCCCCGTCATATTTATTAGGCTTTATACGGCCAACAACACTACCCAGAAGATATACGACGGACTCAAGCCTTCTTTTGAATGTTGCGTTGTTGACGTTTTATGTGTGCGTTTGCCATATAATATGAACACTATCACATATTTTCACACATAATATTATTATGATGGCTATAGGGTTTTTTAAAATTTATCGACATTTTTGCTAAATCGAACATGGTATCAATAAATAATGCAAAATATGCAGTTTGGTTGAGAACAAGGTATCTCTTCAAAAATTACGTTTAAAAATCATAGTCTTACAATAAATATCAAAGAAAAAAGATATGTTCCAGTGACAAGCTCTGTTATTCCCCAGAGTCCTGAGAGTAAGAAACTATAAACGCGAATATCAAAAGATCTTTTATACAATATTCTCTCGAGTATTAATCACATTAGAATTGCCACCATGTATTTATACCCTATGTAAACCCTTTCAAATACATTAGACAAACATTATTATGAAAATATAAAATTATTCGTATTCCCTTTCACTCTATTTGGACAGCTTGTCAAAGTTTGTTTAGAAGATTTCTCTTAATCTATTTACCGATTTCTGATGTTCAGGTTGAATTTCAGTTTAATATATTCTCAAAGAAAATATTTAAAAAAGGTCGTATACTTACCATTTTAGAACATACCTAAACGTGCAGATAGAACCATATTTTTTTTTTTTTTTTTTTACAGTATTACCGCACAAGAGTCCCAACTGCTCCCGTCTGGAGCCAGTGAGACTATGGCATCCCCAATTGGGGTATGTCGTGAGGCTGAGGGTATTGGGGAGGGGAGGGAGATGGGGAAGAGGAAGGTGGGGAAGTACCTGGCTATTCAGATCTGGTCACCAAACACGGCTAAAGCCATTTCAAGCAACGTTTCAATTCTGAATGGTGGATAATATGCAACCAGATTAGGTGTAACAATTCATTTCTTAAGGTTCGAACTATATTTCTCAAATGCCATGATGAGCCCCACGCTTTAATTAAATACTTTTCATTGAAATATGCTTAACTAATATACAGGATTGAACCTCAAAATCATAAAATGTAAAATAGATTATGAGAAATCGTCTAAACAGACTTTGACACCTCAGAACACAGTAAGGCGAAGTTAGAACCCTCTTCAACTAAAGTGACGAAATACACCGCGCCTCGTGAAAACGATCGACTGTTAGATACGAAAAAAGTGGCATTTGCAAAAGGTTAAAAATGATGTTAGAACCTTGTGAAATAAATGTTTAAAAACTTAATGTTAGGATTTCTTCATACCAGTATCTACAGAAATATAACACAGATGGGTCTGAAAATTATTTTGGTTATCGAAATAAGAAAAGAAATTGTTATCCGTTCAAATGTCATTATAGAAAAAAATGTCAGTTTGGACCTTGTCCGACTAAAATGATGATTTTGGATTTTAAATCAAAGTATTATAAATTGTAAGAAAGCATTTAAAAATAAATAACTTTCCCTTGAGCTCGGTGAAAGGATCACAACTATTTTTTCCTATATTATTATTATCTAGTTTTCAAGTAGGTCAGCATGGCATTTTTATAACTATATAATATTATTTGAAAAGTTCCTTGCTGCAGAAAATATCTGACACAATAATTCACCTACCAAGTTATAAAACGCTCAATATCTATTCGTCCTCTGATCATTGATCCCTAGGGGTTTTATTTTCAAAAGTAAGGCCAAGATTTAGTTCGCAAATAATATGCTTGGTATATTTAACTGGATACCATAAACTTACAAAAAGAAAGGTCCCCGGGCGACCAATTTGAAACGTAAAAACCAACTGCGCCTTTTAATATGTCTACAAATCAAGTTTTACATTGAGGACTCGCTAGTTACAGACAAACTTGATAGTGAAAGTTTTTCTTTGGAAGTAGAATTTAGCGAGCAACATTAATTTTTAGTTTATTCTGAAGAAGGGGAATTCAAATTATATTGTCAGTTTATCCTTACCTCAGGAAAGTATGCCTTTTTTAGAAATATATTTAAAGGACAATTTTTTTTAACAGGATTCATCATTGAGAAAATAAAGTAAATATTTAATTGGATAGCCAACATATCTGCCACAGGACACCCCAAGTAGTTCGCGACGTTTGACGACTTAGCAGGTATATCCAGGTTCACGGAGTGAGGTTTTTTCAGGTCCTGGTTGCGAATGCGTCTGTCCGCCAACTTCGTGGTGAGCCGGATCGGGACAGACCGGTTTTGGGAGACACTTTGACCTCTCCCGTCAGACCTCTTGCACCGCAGTGGAAAGGATGGATTCCTAACAACATGACACTACTGACCCCCTGATTTCTACCCACTCCTCATAAGTACAATGTCCTATCCCCCGTTTCCTTTAAAATACCCTTGTTATAAAATACAAATCTAGAAAACTATTTTATTCAGGGCCTCCTGTGTATCCTGAGTTAATGTAAAAAAGCAAAAACTCCGATTGAAAACAACTTATTTTTATAACCTATAAAATATAAAGATTCAGACGAGAGCATTTATTATAGATCTATTTCTAATTAACCATGACAGACTGAGCAAAAGGTCGCTTTCCTCGGTGTTCTGAAATAAAAGCGTATTAATGTCCGAGAAAAATTTTCTCGTCCAGATATTGGGCAGCCACAAATAAAAGAGACAGTTAAATGAGTTTGCAGCACGACCTTTTAATGCATCCCTGGGGCTGTTTTCTTTTTTATTACGGCGTTAGGTATCTCGATAGCGCGGCGCTTTATTGGTTAGCTCCTTCCACCCCCCTTTCACTCTCGGTAAAGCAGAAGTTTTGATACTTATCGATTAAATTTTGGAGAGGAAAATTATTGTTTAGATCTGATTAAAAGCCCGGAAAACGCCACACACTTCAGTTAGTATTTAATAAATTTCTATATTTTTCTTCTAAGAATTTAAGAACAATTATATGCTACAATTGGGTGCGCATAAGCCTAATATTAAGCTGATCGTTGTTGTCTTACAAACAGTCTTTATTGCATCACCATGTGAGTTGTTTTGTTCTGATGCCTCTTATTTTCTATGACAAAAAACTGGTTGCAACAACGAGAAGATTTCCGTTGCTGTCAGGGTTTATTTGTTATAAAAATATTCATATAAAATATTGCAGAATCTGTTTTGAGGAAAGCACTTAATATTATTATCCATTACCCTAAGTAATTGCCTAAATAAACTAAGTGCTTGTCTTCACTGTGTATTCATACAACTGTGATCTATTTCATGACTGAAATAATATGATAGTTGGGGATAAATACAGGTAAAAGGAGGCGACTTTTGAAAAGCGTTGTTCTTAAACAAATAAGGTTACTCAGAGATTTTTGAACAGCAAGCGGAAAATACGTCAATCCGTCAAGATTAGTAAAATTAGGAGATAAGGGCGAACATGAAATAACATCCACGTCAAGCTCTTGATTAGCTGCTTTTGTTAGGAAAGCAGTCCGTTTGTGTTCTAGGTCAGGTTTAGTGATGAGAACTTTCGGAAAACTGCATATAAATAATAAATAAACTACTATTTTCATAAAATGGTCAAAATCAATCTTCTGGTCCACAATGTCTTTATTTTACGGAACTCCAATAAAAATAAATTTGTGTTTTTGATGCCAAATAAGAACTTTTAAAAAATTGACACAAACGACTTTGGTAACATACAAAATCTTTATTTCCTATCCATTGCACTATTATATTCCTATTTTATGTATGATTTTATAAACTTTTTTTCTAAAAACATTTTTTTATACATATTATCCTATTATTTTCTTTGAAACATTGAAATAGTGGCTCAATTTTGTATTTAAAAATGATGTGCAAATTTTATTTTATTTTGTTGTAGGAATTTCCTAGCATTTCTGAATACGCGAAATTCATTTCAATCATTATTATTTGTCAAAATTCAGAGCGATATGTTTGCCAATTATATGCTAGCAATTGATCTATCCTCTTGGCCTTTGTAGCGGAAAATTCCATTTTAAAATTTCATATAAACGATATTTCTTCACCAACATTATACATTTTTCAAAATTTTTGCATTTTTTTATTTTATTTTTATTATATTTGAAATTGACTGCAAACATAATTTATTCAGTAACAGTACTATTCTTCTCATTTAAACGTTGCTTGTGTAGATAAGTGGAATTTACTCCATCATAATATGTAGGTATTCATTAAATTGCATATGAACATGATACTTAGAAATGTTTTATGTAGGTGCCTACAAATTTAAATCATATTGTTAAAACTGTTATACAAAATAAATCAATTCTTTATATTTTGACTACTGTAATGCGACCACCTGCCTAGTTTGTAACCTATCATTTAAAAAAAATTGTACAAAAGCATTTATATGAACAGGAAAAAAATAAAAATAAAATAACAATAAATGGTTTTCTTGCGATATCAAAATTTGTTGAACTTATTGTGATATGTCTTATAGTAGGGTATTGTTTTATTTAAGGGAACTGTCCAAGAGTCCCAACTGCTCCCAACGGTCTGGAGCCAGTAAGACTATAGCATTCCCAATTGGGTTATGTTGTCAGACTGGAGGTAATGCGGAAGGAGACGGGGAAGAGGGAAGTTGAGGAGTACCTGGCTATTCATATATGGTCACCAAAAACGGCTAAATTTTCAAGCAACGTTTCAATTCTAAATGATGCCGCAAATATATTGCATATTATTTTAAATCCGTAAATTGTGAAATGAAACCATTTAATCAAATGAAATTTACTAGCACACGCCTCGATTTGATTCTGCAACCTTCTGCTTGCTAGTCGAGAGCCTTATTCCTCAACCACGTAGGCCGTTTAGACAGCTTTTTCTGCAATCAAACATTATTTTATGGTTGTAAGTCGAATAAGCAAGTACATAAGTACTAGGGATTTATTAAGAGATTATCCCACTTTAGACGGCTGAAAGATGATTTATTTATGGGAATTTTTTGTATATCTCCTATAAAAGATATTGATGTAATTTTTTTGGGGCTTCATGAAATATTTTTTTAAATGCTTGTATTTTCATTTATTTAACATATCTATCCCTGGTAGCAGCATCCGTATAGCCCCTCGAAAAAAGCGATGTCAGTTTCATTGATGTATTTCTGAGTAGATTTATCTTAAACACAAAAACAATAAAAGTGATTTGAGTTCAGTGAATAATTGTGGATACTGTTGAAATAAAGATTTGAATTTTTATGTAAAAATTACAAAAAAGGCTGCTGAAAAAAATCTCCAAAAATAAGCCTATTTCGATTTAAAAAAGTATCTAAGATCAAAATTTTCTAATATTTATAGATTCAGCAGTAGCCATATATGTGGTAAATGTAACAATCGGTTGAGTGGTTCCGGAGAAAAAATCAACGAAGCAAGAAAAAAAGTGGTTTCGAGAAAAAAATGTTTTTTTTAATGTATCAGCTATTCAGCGATGTCAGCACCATACAGGATGCCTTCTACTTGTTCAAATAGTTCATTTTCTTCAAGCCTGGTATCTCTTTGGCTCGTTCATGCTGTTTGTGTTTATAAAGATTCTTAAGAAGGGGCAGAGCAACTGGGCTAACGTATACCTGCTCGCTCAAATAAAAGCAATCCTGAGAGCGCGCTCAAATAAACACGAAAAAAAATTATTTGGGGTGCTTTATGAAATTCGTGCACAATATTAATGAAGTGATCTATTTTCGAAATCCGTAAATAAAAATTACGGATTTTTTAAAATTAATAAAGTAGGATAATACCTCAAGCAATCACATCCTCGACGATTTGAGCATTCCAGTTCAGCAAATATTGAAAACAAAATTTAAATTCTGCTTCTAAATTACTTGAATTTTTTTTCCGTATTCCTCAAGAAGGATAATTTTTAACTACTTTATACTCAGACAAAGATGTTTCCGTATTTCAAGATTTTTTACAAAATAGCCCGAAAAATGTTCTGGTTTATTGAACAGGAAATGTAAACACTCCAATCACTTAATACTTCTGAAATACTTGATTGGAAAGACTTCACTTTTAACAGTATACGAGTATTTCTCAACAGGAAAAAAACTAGAAAGTTAATTACCATATTTTTCGATGTTTTATTAAAAAACTGGTTAATTAACCACTAGAGTGATTTTTGGTAGATTTTGCCATCTTCCAAAAATGTTTTTGAGAGATCGCTTGGCTATATATTTTTATTGTAGTATTTTGAGGAATGGTAGCAATTAAATAAAAATGTATATATATCAATGCCGATCCCTCCAGTGGATTATGTTTTTTTCTCTGTCTATTTACAAGCCCAATGGGAATCTAAAATATATCTTTTAAAATCTATAATATCTTCATATTTAGCACATGTTCGACGTTAATACTTTTATATTCAGAATGCATTAACCTTCATCCAGTGGCATAATTTTACAACAAGTGGCTGCGGCGTAGGTAAATCTCAACTAATAGATGTAGGCATGTCATGAGTTTTCACGCCTCTACAACCAACCAACATTCATGTTTCCTCGCAGGGGTAGACAGAGAGGACGGACCGCCGATAATTTAGTCTTGACACACACTCTTTGCGTCATTCTCATTCATGCATCGCATCATACATATCCGGTCTGCTATTCTGACTGTATCCTATCATGTACATAGATTTTAAACCTTTTCTTATATCAAGTCACCCAGTAAAACCAATGTTCGCCTTAACACATGGAATGCATCCCTCATTCTGAGATGCGATTGCCTGTGTGAGATTTGCATTCACTCCATATTTGGACAATACCACTTATAACTAATTTAAAAACACTGATTTTTCACTTTTGTAGATCTATATAGGCACATAAAAATATTTGTTTCACTCACCACTTTTCCACTCATGAAAGCACCAAACATCCCATATTTAATCATTTGTTTCCATCATTCCATTTGCTTTGCTTTTTTTTGATCTTGCTTTGATTTATTTTTTGATTTTGTTGTGATTATTTAGATGTTCTTTGTAATAAAAAAATAACTTGTAAAAGCCCAGCCGCGCGTGAAATTAGAAATAAATAAATAATTTTTATCCTATCAACCAATAATCTATATATATCTACAATACAGTATACTCTACCAGATTATCTGTTCTCATGTTCCCCTCAAAACGAAAAAAAATCACTTTCCTAAGTGGTACTCAAAAGATCTCATTCGTTTGATAAAGAAAAAAAACGAATTTTATAAAAAATATAAGAAATATGGTAATGAACTAGATCATTTATCATTCAGCTTGATTAGAAACAGATCAAAAAATCTGATTAGAGGTTGTTATCATAAACTTCGATCGTTGGGCATCAAAGGTAAATTATTGAGTTGGATTGTTAGTTATCTTAGCCATAGGGTGCTTAGTGTTAAGATTAATTCTGTACAATCTTATATATTCGAGGCCACAAGTAGGGTTCCTCAAGGGTCCCACCTCGGCCCAATATTTTTCTTATTATTCATCAATGACATTGTTGACCAATTTAATGATGTAGAAGTTCTGCTATTTGCTGACGACTTAAAAATATATAAAAGAATACAAAATGTATCCGATTGTCAAATTTTACAGAGTAATTTAGAACAACTTCATCAATGGTGTGAACAAAATGCTTTATTTTCGAACATTCAGAAATGTCAAGTAATACGATTTTCCAAAACTCGTTATAATATATTACATGAATATACATTAAATAATATTAAATTAATACCAGTATCACATATTCGTGACTTGGGTGTAATATTCGTTGAAAACTTGTCATTCATTGTGTATCATACGTATCCAGACCTCCAGAATATTTCAAGAGAATTCATATTTACTCCAAAATCACAAAAAAACTTCAACCCCGAAACCGCTTGATACCGTGTCGCCGACACATTTGGAAATCTTTACATCAAAATAACTCAATCAAATGATGTATTATATGTGATTTATCAAGATAATTTCATAACAATATAATAGCAGAACCTGAAACACATCTGAAAGTAATCATCCAGCACCTCCCTCGGACACACCAACCCTCGAAGTGACCACGGCTAGGAAGGCTACTCAGTATTTACGTAGGACCCCCTCCACTACTCCCCGGATGGAATTCCATGATGGCCGCCGTCTCCAACCAATCACAGCCCAGCATATCGCCTTGACTTTCTTATCAAACACTGATAACAGATTCAAATGTGATTAATTGTGATATCATCAGACTGGATTTACGGGAAAAAGATGCAAGATATAACTACGAAATAAATATCAACATCAAGAAATGATTATATACTAATATATTTGCATGAATAATTATATCTAACTATATTTGTTACCCTTTGGGAAATGTTCAAACCAAAGATATTTAACTTCAAACCCAATATGAAAACTTGTATAATTATTTATAAAATAAATAAACGAGACTGCGGGAGATGGTTTTGGTAGATTGAACTGACTTGGTGAAAGGTATCATATTAAAATATAACTTTCCTCTCAACAAGATAATTGCAGAGAGGAAAAATACCTAACCACTTTACTCCTCACGAAAGAGGATAGAACACCTCCGAGAGGGTTCGATTTGAAAACGTTCTATAAATAGAGCACCGAATTCCATACAAAGGCATTTCAACCTCTACCTCTGAGAGGGAATCCTC
The DNA here is from genome assembly GCF_061612785.1 of Hesperophylax consimilis. NCBI lineage: Eukaryota > Metazoa > Arthropoda > Insecta > Trichoptera > Limnephilidae > Hesperophylax > Hesperophylax consimilis. The sequence goes on from NC_142845.1 coordinate 9,506,755, forward strand.
TCTCCTGAAAAACCATCTCCAAGTCTCCAAAAGTCTCAAGAAATATTTTCAAGTGTTTTATTCAGTAGTAAATTCAGTTTTTGCCAGTATTAAATTCTTTTCGTCAGTTCGGATCTGGAAATAAATTCCTCTCTGATTGTGGCTTTAAACTCTACCACAAAACCTCTACAACATCTACCAAGACTGAAAACGCCAAAAGGTGTACCCAGCTACCTTCGTATCTACAGTTATTGTACGGACAGTATATTGTCTCGTACACATTGAACACATCAACTATATAACTAATAAGGCTTTAAAGATGCTTGGCTTCCTTTGCAGAACTTTAACCGATTTTAAGTCCATAGATTATATGAGAACCCTCTATACTTCATTAGTCAGAAGTCAATTGGAGTATAATTCACCTATTTGGTCCCCTTTATATAAAGTTCACTCCAATAATATAGAAAGAGTTCAGCACAAATTTCTTAAGTACGTAAATTTTAAGTTCGGAATTCCTATTGATTACATTAATTATGTCAGTTTGATGAATCAATTGCATCTAATAACACTGTCTGACAGGATAATTATTTCAGACCTGGTTGTGTTACATAGAGTCATTAACAACTTAATCGATAGTCCTGCCATCCTTGCCACTATTAAACTACATTTGCCGACTAGGAATACAAGGCATAATATAACATTCTTCTGTAATACATACTCGACCAACTATCAGACACACTCACTGACCAATAGGATGCATGATCTGGGCAACAAGTATGGGGGTGTTATTGATTTATTTATTGACTCCATATATAGAATTAAGCATAATCTACATCAACACTTTGTTGAATCCTACAAATTAGAGTAGCTTTGGTAAATTAGTTTTAATGATTTGTTTTATTTGTAATGTTGTTGTAATTTCTTTTTTACTTTATGTTATTTTTTTCCTTCTTTAAAATTGATTACATCTATTTACTGTCAATATTTCCTGTATAATACATATTCTCTTATTGTACTGCATCATGTATCACTTCTATGTAAAAGCCTTTTTAGGCGTATATATATATAAATATATAAATAAATAAGCATTTAGACTTAATAAAACAAAATTTAAAAGCTAACCCGAATGATTTCTGGAAATTTGCAAAAAGCAAATATAAAAACACAACCGATATTCCAAAAGAGATGCACCTAAATGACATAAAAACTACCCAAGGTCAAGTTATCTGCGGGCTTTTTTCTAAGCACTTTCAATCTGTTTATAAACCTCACAATGCAAACTATTCACCACAAATATCTGAAGATTTCTGTAACGAAAGCCTTGGTATGATCACTGTTTCGCCCTTAACGATATAAGTCAAGTGTAAGAATTTGAGAACCAATAAGGGATCAGGTCCTGATGGTATCCCGCCAATATTTTTTAAAATGTGCAGGGATGTTCTTGCCAGACCACTTAGCCTTCTTTATAACAAATCATTACAAGAAGGTGTTTTTCCAGTCAAATGGAAAACGGCTTTCTTCACACCTTTATTTAAGAAAGGTTGTAAGAGCGATATAAAAAATTATAAACCTATCTCTAAACTTGACTGCATAGGAAAGTTGTTTGAGTCAATAATATATGACTGTCTATTAGCTCATGTAAGTAAATATATTATCATTGAGCAACACGGGTTTTTCCCTCGGCGTTCCACAACAACTAACCTTCTCGAATACTCCCAGTACATCCGCGATAGCATCAAAAAACGTTCACAAATAGATGCCATCTACACGGATTTTTGCAAAGCATTTGACCAGTTAAATCAATCATTACTCATCAAGAAGCTGGAAAAGTTTGGCATAAATGGAAATACTTTGAAATGGTTCGAAAGTTACATTACAGAAAGAAAACTGCAAGTGGTTGTAGGAGAGTACTCCGCGGATCTTTTTACTGCAACGTCGGGAATTCCACAGGGCTCGCATCTTGGACCTTTGCTATTTTTAAATTAAAAGACTTATCATCACTTCATGAATGGTGTACACTAAATGATTTATATTTTAATAAAATAAAATACTTTTTTGTTTTAAAACCACGATATTTATTAATTTAAGAACCGACCGGTTTCGCTTTACTTAAGCATCATCAGGGTACAAATTAATACTAAACAAGAAGTACATAATGTGTGTATATATATAACAAAATATAGAGGGAGACAACATGATACAAATATAAGCAACACAAAGAGAGTCATAAAATACATTAACATAAGTGCACAAGTAATGGAAAAACCGCTAGATAATTATGTAGACTAATGGGTTATATCAATAAATCGGGAGAAACAAAGCATCAACTGGCATGGTGGTAAGGAGGTCTGGGATTTTTTTATGGGTTTATTGGAAACAGACCTAATATTGGACTACTTGATATGTCTAATTGATTATTAAGTATCTGACTTTTGGTTTTTACAGCTTTTTTAATTTCTAGTGCCTCTAAGTTGTTTAGTCTGTTACCATGCCCGTTTTTATGTAAGATGTTAGCACCGGTGCTATGACAGAATGTATGATCTTTATCGATCAAATGATTTGCGAATTCGGAAAACCCGTTATTATTGAGGCAACTAAGATGCTCAAGAAGTACAGAATTAACTTTGACATTATATAAATCAATTGTGCGAAGTATTCTCGAATATGCATCAACAATTTGGTCTCCCAATTATGAGACTCATAATTATAGGATTGAATACATTCAAAGGAAACTAACCCGTGTAATTGCTTATCGTGAAGGTTTATTTGGTCAATTTGGAACATTTAATGACCGAAATTTGCACTACAAACTACACTCACTGACGGTCAGACGTAAACTTTCTGACGTACTGCTCCTACACAAAATTATACATGCACCAGTTGATACACCAAACATTTTATCCCAAATCAACATCAATATTCCATCAAGAAAATCAACAAGAAGGATGAACGACATTTTCTATATTAAAGCCTACCACACAAATACAGGATATTTTTCCCCTGTATCACGAACATTAAGAAATTATAACATTATACATGGCTCTAATAATGAAAAAGACATTTTTAATGACCAATTTAAACACTTCAAAAAAATATATTACTATTAGTCATATTAAGCTGATATTGTGATGAAACCCTTTATTTAAAGAGAAACAACATTGTACCTACCTAATCAGTGTCTCACCAGTACAGGTGTGACAATAACAAATCGTTTATGAACATATTTTAACCATAACTTCCTTTCTTTTTTTAAATTTATTATATTAATATATTATCCTTCACTACTATCAAAAAAATACTACAGCAAACGTACATTTATGTACAATGAATTATTTAAGTACTAACTAACAACAACATTTATGTACACTCCCCTTCCATACACAAGCAAATGCTTTCAATGGAGGAGTAGTAAAAAGACCCAAGATGTAAAATGAATTATGTAACATGTAAAAATATTATTAAAAATAAAAAATAATTACAAAAAAAAATATATATATTTGCATTTACCTTTTACCCATTCTTATTAGTTATTTACTTCTGCATATTTAGCTTATTCATTTTGTTACTATTTTCGTTATTATCATTTTCTTATTATTATGTATTTAAACATCCATGTATGTAAATTTTTGGGCACCATGCCTGTTTTATGTACTTAAATAAAAAAATTAAAAAAAAAAATTAAAAAAATAAAATAAAAAATACAGTATAGCAACTTTTCAGGCTAATAGACTTAGTAGACAGCAAATTTTCAGGCTAATAGTCTTGTGATCTCTTGTAAATACTAGTCAAAAAGTTTGTACAAACGTGTGAGAATTATAAGGCTCTATCTCCTTTAAAATATTCAGCGGCAATATTATTGGAAACTTCAGTGCCGACCGACGCCTGATGCCCTAGACTGGCTTACTAACCTAGATTTTCCCCTCTGACCTCTTGCTATATGAAAGAAGAAAAAGAAAGAGCAACATTGTTGAAACCAACATTCTTCATATATTTAAAAGATATTTTTATTTCATCCATGCTGATTTTGGTAATATTCATACTTTGGCTACCCTGTTGCAGACTCGAAGCTCAAAGGCAACACTGCAACCGCATGGTGAATCAACGACAAATTACTAGAAGATGTGCTATCATCAAATCACGCAGACTTGAATATTTTCAATGTGCGGAGAAAACTCTGCACCCTTTTAGTGCTCGGACTCTTCAGGAACGTTCTTCAAAACACCACGCCAGCCGAGCAGTCTAGCACACATTTGCTCTCAGATACTTAGATAGCGAGTGACTCGCAAGTTGCGACCGGAGATACTCGTGATCTTCTCCTCTAAATCAGTGTTCCGCAAAGTGTGCTCCGCGGCACACTGGTGTGCCGTGGCCATTCGTAAGTGTGCCGCGAGTCCCGCGTCACTTCTCACAAAGTTCTCTGTAAATCGGTCTTTACTTTTCTGTACGGCGCGGCGGCGGGAGGTGGCGTGGGTGGGACTCGATCGCTGCGAAGTGGCCGTGTGCTACGCCGCTACGCTACATTATCACGTGTGCTACACTACATAAGTGGGGTGCTATTGCTACATTATCACGTGATTGCGCACGAGCTATCGGGGTGCATGCGCGTGACAACATAACATTACGATTTCATGGAGCTTAAAACTGATCGGACACTAAAATTAAAATTTTCTGAAACAGAGTTAGCACATTTTGGCTCCACGTAAATAATGAGTATCCACTGCTGTCAAAGCGAGCTATTGCAATTCTATTACCATTTGCCACGACCTATTTATGCGAATTGGGGTTTTCAACTCTCACGATAAAGTAAAAAAAAAGAGAACGCCTGAGGACGATCGACGAAGAGATGCGAGCAGCGTTATCAACGATTGTTCCAAATTTTGATCGTCTGTGTTCAGTTAAACAGGCTCACATTTCGCATTAAACATCTTTTCGTGTTATATTGATTTTAATAATAAATATTAATAAAATATTCTTTTTGGTAAATTTTGGTTCGGAGTGGCCACGCGTATTACGAATAATTTTTAGAAAATAACTTTAGATATGCCGTAATTACTATAAAAGGAAACTTTTTGGCTTGGTGGCGGCGGAAAAATATGCATTTTAATTATCAATTGCGTAAAATTAAAATTCACTTCTCGAACCGATTCGGTGACAGTTCGCGGTCATTCTGTCACTGTTATGTGATAAATATGAATCATAATTACACAAACCCGGCTAGACAAACCCTGCTTTGCCAAACAAACCATTCAAAACCTGAGATGTTTTTTTAAATTATGATGTCATGCAGCTTTCGTAGTTTAACCTCAAAGTTCGCCGTTATTCGTAATAAGCCTAGCCAATCCTATCCAAAATTTACCTTGTTTTTTTTTCTTTGGTGTACCGTTAAAATTTCTTGATTAGTTAGGTGTACCGTGAACATAAAAAGTTTGCGGAACACTGCTCTAAATGACAACATCTCAGAATTCACTACGGTGCAACTCTTCTTATCTTCAAACAACACTACAATTACAAACTCAATTACTTACTTATTGTTAACTATCATAGTTATTATTATTTTCCTGAATGAAGAAGTATGACCGGCGACCAGTCAGTGGCTGAAGAATCGCTTTTGGATCCCACCAAGACATCGTGAGTTCAATTCCTCGGCTGCCTAAGTCCGCCATCACGACACAAGCAAAATTTTCCACTTTTTTCGGTGATAGTAGGAGATTTTTGAATATTTTTGAGATTTTCGAAACTCGGGAATGTTTGTCTTGTAAAAAAAACGTAGCAAACAATCTCTTTTACACTTCTTTTGCTCGACTCTTATCTTTGCTTGGAGCTCTGCCAGTCGCTATCAGACATAAACAAGCATGCATTTTTCTTCTTTGAAACTAATCTCACCATCACACCACGCATCACTTTTCTTCCTACCTTACATACTTTTTCCACACACCTCTCTAGCTGATTAACAAAACTTACTTAGATATGAAAATAATGTAATTACAGTTTAAAATATCAAATATAACATTCGTACTGATGTCGCCGGACAAGGTAAAATGTATAATTTTGGGCAAATTTGTTTTCCAAATAGTGCAAATTTTGACATTGATCATAGTCGATATTACCTAATGTGTATTCTTTCCGTCTTCTGGTTTTATTAATATAATTATAAACGAAGCAAAAATAAGTAGATCTACTTCTACTTAATCACATTTAATCATAATTAATTAAATAACAAATAACATTCTTCTTCGTGAAATTTGCAGACTTTATAATGTAAGTTATTCACTTCTCTTGAATCTTATTGACGTGAATGGTTTCGTTGTTTAAAATAATATAAAGTCATATTCAAATGATTTGTTATTGTTATATTCGCTTATTCCCTAAGTTTTAAAGAGCTTAGTTGGTTGTATTGTTTCTCAGTAAATCTTTCCATGTAGCGAAACGCCGTGAAAGGAAAATTATGATTTTCTGACTATCAGCAAGCAGCTATGACACAAAGCAAACTTGAACGCCAACAATCAAGGCTACAGAATTTGACTAATAAGAAAAGGGTCAAATTAGGGGAGAAAGACAACGAAGCCAAATTTGATGTGTTTAAATTTGAAGGTATCCAGTTAATTTTGAAGCATTATTCATTTTATAATTTAACGGCAATCTTGGTGGTCTCGTTCTAAATAGGTTTTTGTAAAAACAATTTAGGAGTTATTGTAAGGAAAAATGATGTAAGCTTGCACTTCGGAAGGTTTTAATCTATTTTTAGTGCAGTAAGTTACATTGGAGGATGCTTAATTTAAATGGTCCTCAGGTTATACATCTGGGTGTCTGGAACGCGATTTTTAACCCCGATTACGGAATAAAAAAATTTTCGGTCACGTGATAGAATCTCTCAGAATATATAATTTTTAGAGTTCGCCATTCGTTGCTTGAAATTGCTTAAAAGTGCTTACGCATTACAGCTTTAGGTGAACATGAAATAATTGTAAATAATTTAAACTAAACGAAATGAAATAGTGGTTTTTGAAATTCGGTGGTGTTATGTGTAATAACAAGGTATGAAAGGAAGGAACACAAGATAACCAATCATTTACCACTGTATCTCTGCGAAAAAGCACACAACACAATCACAATATAGTGAGTTCCATCACGACACATCGAGGTAATTATCGCCATAACAAAACTAATGAGTGCTTAAACGTTATTATGCACTTCCAAGATAGTCCACTTCGTTCTTTTTAATTTTCAATGAGATTATGCACACAAAAAACACCAACAACTTGCTTTCAAGGTAGTCCCAATCCTTCTGTGGTTTTCAAAACAAATGCACTCAAAAGCATATAAAATATGGTTTTGCCATTGTCCAAAATTTCTTTTACTTTTCCAGTAAGGTGATGGTTACGGATAAGTAGGAACTGGATCAAGGACATCCAGGTAGGAACTAAGTATATTCTCATTTAAAAACCAATCAAACGGTATCAATGCATTAGCAAAATTTTCCCACTATAATGATTGTAGTAGGAGTTTTACAAGTATTGCAGGGTTATTTTCATAACCCCAGAATGTCAGTCATTAATTTACAAAAAACGGGTTAAAACGTGGAAATTCCCATACCACGAAATAAGAGTTTTTTTTTCAGAAAAAAGATAAATTTTGTTGTTTGTTTAATGAATTTGCTAATAATAACATGAACTGAGTAAATTCGATTCGTTTCGTTTCATACACATGTATCTTCAGCAAAAAATGGTCCCATTTACTTAATCACCCCTGTGATTTTATCTTAAATGTACGGTACATTCAAGGGTTCGTTTTGGCTGGACCCTTATTTGAATAAAAGGCAGATTTAGACGCGAGCTTAACATTTGGGTTTAAACCTCCAAATACTAGTGTATCATTTTACTAGATTAGATAAATTTGGTAGTTAAACGCCGTATTTAAAATTCCAATGTCTTATTCATTTGGTTCATGATGTTCTTAACCCTAGAAGCCTAATCTATTTTATAGGTACATAAAGCCTTAACATACGTCTCTGAGGCGTACACATGTAAATGACAGCCAGTAGACCAAAATATACCTACTTGTGTCCTATTTTTCGATGGAAAGTTAAGGTTGGTATATAAACTAATAATAAAACACAGTTTTATCAATGAAAACTACCATCACAGGTATTTATTACAACGAATCAAAACATTATGCTTATATTCAAACAAAAAAATCATCTTCTTAAAAATCAACTTGAACATATGTTTTTTTTAAATAATCACATATTTTTTTAAGATTAATTTCTTATTCTTAGTGCAAACATTAAAACTAATCATGCTTTTAATTACTAGCTATAATTTTAGAGCAATCTACACAGACATCAACTTTGTGCTCAGAAAATACTGAATTTTTACACTTATAGCACACTAATTTCGACATTATCTTTTTTTTAGCAGCAAAAAGCGCAATATTTACGTTTTTTGGGCTCTGGTTCTCCTGCCTGAAGTTTATTACCTTAATCAGTAGGTTTTGTGAGAATTTGGCTTTTATATTTAAGTCGGAGCTTCAAGTCTGAATCCAAGGCTTGCCGAATCTGTGCTGCGTTGTTTAATGAATTCTCTTTTGTTTGAGAGATTATTTGATCATGTTGTGGCCATAAATTACAGCAGAATTGACAAAAGTCATGTTCAAGATGACATAGAAAACAGCCATTGACCATCTATTAGTTTTGCGGCGACACGACATTGAGGTGCACATTTGATCAAATGAATCTACTCATCTTTTTGTTTGGTTCTAGAAATGAATCACGTCTGGTTTGCCACTTGAATTATTAATTATTCCATTTTCATCACAAAAAGATAAAAGGTAAACCATATTTGCAGGTTTTGGTTTGTACGATAAGAGTCAGAGGGCCATCAAAACAAAACGTAGAACTGCTAACAGGTCGAGATCTCGAGTTCTTCAATTTTTCGTGCATTTCCCGCTTATTTGATCGAATACTGCCCACCAGATTTAATTTGTAATTTGAGCTGGTCCTCGAGAGGTGTGGACTTTATTCAAAGCTGAAGTTCTGTGAGATGATTGACCCTTATTTGTTGACCAAACATCCCCCGTCCATTCTTACCGCGTAGAGTATTTCCAGGAACACGATAAATTCGCCCCGAGTTGGCAAATTGCGGAGCATGAGCAGAATAATATACTAGGTCAGCTTTAGAAATTTTGAATCGGCTTATTCAGTGGGAGCAGATTCTCGTAAAGGGAAAGCCTGTTCAGTTACATAGTTATTCTCATCTTCGCTTTGAATGTCGTCCAAACAGTCTGTCCTCGTCTTCAGAAGCTGATTCTCCCAGAGAAAGACTATTTTCTTGGTCTAAAATTTTCAAAATATCGTTACTGTTTAATCTATTAGACCATGACATGTTGGCATCTGAAACAAAGCGAAAATAAACATAAAATGGACGAAAAAATAACGAAAGTAAAAACACATAATCTTGGTTAAAAGTTACAAAAAACCTAAACATACGTCTCGCAGGCGTACTATACCTCAAAAACTCAAAAATGACTGAACTTACCTTAGTGATACAGGTACCATCGGCGAGTTCCCGTCGGCCACTGGGTTGGTTGAAGAGCACGAGGCGCTAACTTCAACCGTTAGAAAGAGAAATAGAATTTAAAATTGTGTGTTCGCCTCGCAGGCGTAGATAAGGCTTCTAGGGTTAAAAATGTGAGGTTTGAAAGGATTTTTCAAAAGCGTGTGTTGTTTTTATTTTTTATATCTTCATGAATGTTTTTTTTTTAAAAGAGAATATGTATCTATTTACTTTTCCTGAAATCAATTCATTTGCTTTTTAAGTCATGTCATTTTTTTATGTGAATACCGAAAAAGTATCCCAGATGCTCCCAGCCACCTGGAGCCAGTGATACTAAAAACTTACGACATCTGTCAAACATTTTTACAAAATAAATTCACATTTCAAATTGAAATCATTAATTTTATTCATAAATAAACTTTCGTAATTATTTTATTGCTTGCCTGATAATTATGCCAATTTTGAAAAATTAAAAGTTTTCATATAAATTTTAAGCATTACGCAGGAATCACTTCATGCATGCACCCATGTACCGATAATCCAAATTAGTATGATTAATTATAAACATAAACGCGATGTACATACTACTTTATCAAACATTAACATTTCAATCATAGAATATCACGAGAAATGCGATGCGCGTAAATTTCAAATGCAGAATGGTATCTTATAAAATTTCATTTAGATGAAATGGAATAGTGATATTATATAATGTCAAGCAAATGAGACATAGCGCTTGCTAAATGGACTGAACCAAAAGGAAAGATAAAATTAACATACTTCTAACTTGTATTATCAGTTATGTCAACCTAGCTTTTGTGATGTTAACGATTTAACCCAATAAAAACGTGGATTGTTACTTGGGAGTGCCATTATTTTGTAATAACTACTGACATTTTTTGTTAACCCTAGAAAACCATTACTAAAACTAATTTGCAAAATGTCTGAAACGAAACCTCTGAACGGGACAATTTGCGTCATAAATCATAAAGTTTTGAACTTCTCTGACCTCAACATTTTCCTCTATGCCATTAACAAAAGTTATCTTTGGTTATTAAACTGGATCAGAAACTAGTTTCTCCGTTGAGTACTTGAGACGTTTTTTTTTCAAAATACCTTACCCTCACATGATAAACAGATATAAAAGCGGATACCCCGGTTAAAGACGGTCCAATCGATTTTATTTGAAGAGTTGGACATTGTATGAAAACCCGAAATAAAAGTTTTAATATACTCATTCGCAGAGAACTCGAAGATACCGGAGATTAATATTTTTGATTTCCGAAATGGAAACATCTTAGACGTTATTTAGTTGATCCCTTCAAAGACTTCACTAGAATTTATGAAAATATGTTTCAAAAAGTAGTTTTTGGAATATTTGTTTTACTTAACTTTTGCGAAAATATCATTGTTTTTTTCTTAGTACATTATTTGGGAAGTCATACGAAAATGTCACGTCTTATTTCCAATACGCTTTCGGAAATATAATATACGAGAAAAACAATCTGTTTATTTTCATACAGACATTAGAGTACCAAGAAATCTATTTCTTTAGATGGTTGCTGGTTGGTGGTTTTGTATTTTAATTGAAAATAGTTTTAAATAGAACAGTCACAATGTTTTTAGTCATGAAATTAATTAATAAAAATTATTTTTATTGTAATTAAATAAATTGGAACATATAATAATAATAACAATATTTGGCTAATTTAAATAGCGCCTTTTTGTGAAAAATCACCTCAAATTCAAACAAGTGATAAAGTAAATAACTATCAATTTACTAAATTCGTTTGTTGGTTATATTTGTTCAAAATAAGTCATTTTGTGAAAATAAATGGCACAACTTCATATAAATCCGCATAGACAAGAAGAGTGCCGCAAGGCACCCATCTAGGACCAATTTTGTTTAATGTATTTATAAATAAGATTGTGGATGTATTTATTAAGGTAAACATGTTACTTTTTGTTGCTGATAAGAAACTTTTCAAAAAATTTATCACATTAATGATTGCATAACATTAAAAACTAACTTGAATTATCTTTTTGAAGGGTACTCTATCAACAAATTAGCATTGAACGTAAATAAATGTCAGTTCATTCGTTTTTCAAGCATAAATAATTCTTTTATTTTTCAATGCATTAAATTATTTTTAAAAATGCGTTACTTGAATTATTGACATTCATATTTAAATCGATAGCAAACCAACCTTTGTGCTTAATATTATTAACAAGGCCTTAAAACTATTGACTTTGTTCTAAGAACAGTAAAAGAAATTTAGGCACATTTATCATATTTTATAAAAACCTTGTCAGACGCGTCAGAGTATAACTCTACGTTATGATCCCCATTTTTCAATATTTATTCCGACAACATTGAAAAGATTCAACATAAGTTCCAACGGTATATACACTCTAGGTTGCAAAAGTATTCCTATACAAAACATGTATCATAATTACCTCATAGACATAATGTCACTATTGAAACTTTCAGAAAGAAGATTAAGCACAGATTTATAGTAAATAAAATACTGAATTTAAAAATTGTTTATCTTCAATTGCTTCATTTAATTCATTTCTACGTTCCCAAAATATTTTATCGAAATTTATTACCCTTTTCCTATAACAACGCCAGGGCGCTTATCAAAATTCGAATTCGGACTTTGAAGAACCGTATTATTTTGATCTGGGTGGTATATTTCACCTTAAATATATCTCTCAGATCAAAAGAATAATTATAACAACGCCAGGACACTTGCTTATCAAAATTCGAATTCGGAATTCAAAGAACCCTGTTCCGAGACTTCACAGTCTCGGAAAGAAATATTCTGATCTGGAAGATGTATTTTACCTTAAAACTTATCAATATATTCGATTTAACATCAGAACCGCTGAGTTATCGAGTAATTTAAATTTGATAATGTTTATGTCAAAGGTGACATAATTCAGCTTGGACTAGTAGATTTTATTTTTATTCTTAGTTTCTGTTCACTATTGTTCTATATCTATAAATATATTTTTTTACATGAATTCTACACGGAAGGCCCTGAGGAAAACTAAAACTCTTTACTTTGTTTCATTTATGTTTATATTTTCTAATTGTTTTAATTCTTTAGGTATTTACAATAATTCAGTATACAAACAACTTCTAACATATAATTTAAAACCCCACTTAGGCGTGTGATAAACAAATCATGTTTTTACTCGAATATTATTAGCAAAAATTTGAGTAAAATTAATTTTTGCCATGGTGAGTTTTATTTGTCACCCACCAACATCAAACTTGAAGTTTAACAATTATTCGGAATTGATTTTTTGTAATGACACATATTTGGAAATAAAAATATTCCCAGTCATCTGACATACCGGTAGCAAGTTCAAGAACTTATTGTGAGTTCAGTAAGTACCTACGTGACACGTTCTTGAATGATTTTTCGAGAAAAGCCGGCAAGAAAAAAAAGAAGGCAAGCCCATGTGCCTAAAACCCACCTCTACAAAATAACTATGTTAAGCAGCCTTTTTCAGAAAATTGTATCAAAAGATATTAAAAATTTGTGAAATTATTTACTTGCATCTCTTTCATCTTTTTCCCTATGACATATTCGGGTCAGGGATATCAATATATATCCTTGATAGAAAGCCTTTAAGCATGTCTGTCCTGCGCTACTTCGGCGGCCTTCGTCCAAAGTCTGTCCAACCAACCCTGCAACAATCTTTGGAGTTGATTCTCCCAGCTTTGCTTAGGGCGACCCATTAGACATCTTTCTTCTTGAATCACACTCAGTATTCTCGTTGGAATTCTTTATTCTAAATATCGACCTAGCCACATTATTTGTGATATTTCTATGAATTGAAGCAGGCATCGATAGCCCATCTCGGATCGTCGAACCCATTTTGTAACCCCTATTATTCTGTAGTTAATTACAGTACACGATATGAAACCTTTTTTCTTTCTTATAACGTGTCGTTTATATAACTCGTTCTTGATTTATAGAAACTCGGCTGTGGAATTATACGTATCCTTCCTCCACAGCATAAGTCTATTCAAGACCTAAATACTCCTTTATCTTCTCAAAAAGACCCTTCACAGAGCATCCTCAAACACGACATTGTGGCAGATCATTTTTGTATAATTGTCGTGAAAGACCAACATTCAGAATCGAAACTTTGCTTGAAATGGCGTTAGCCATATTTGGTTATCAGATCTGAATAGCTATATTTTTTTTTTTTTTTTTTTTTTTTTTTTTTAAAGAAAGACAAACATTCCCAGGTTACGAATAACCCAACAATGTTTGAAAATCTCCTACTACCACCACAGAAAGCCGAAAATGTTGCTTGTGTTGTGATGGAGGACTTAGCCAGCCGAGGAATCGAACACGCGACGCTCGGGTGAGACCCAAGCGCTATGCCCACTCAACCACTGACCGGTCAATATCTTCTCACCATTATATTCCCCATCTCCGTAACCTCCCCACTGTCTTTACTCTCTCTATAAAAGAGACATTCTTCACAACATACCCCAATCGGGGATGCCGTAGTCTCATTAGCTCCAGACGATTGGGAGCAGTTGGGACTCTCGTACGATACTTGCATAAGAAAAAAAGGCTTTGAGTGAAATCATTTTAAAGTAAAACAAAAAGTTAACTTTTGTAACTTTATATCGATTAATTTTTGAACAGATATGTGCCCTGATGATGGACACTGTAATGCTCTCCAAAACCTTTGCTCAATATGGAGGTAAAGCAATACGGAATAGTACCACAAAAAATAAATACGGATAGCTTTTTTGGCAGTGAAAATCTCAAAATCATTTAGTCGGTTTTCATTGCTGAGGAATGTGCCTCTTACTCTAATTTCTAAGACTCCATGGAGCTCCTCTACTCCTCACGGTCCTGCTGCACTGTAAGGAGGGCTGCGGAAACCAAGGTTTTGAAAACTACATCACTATTTAACGTATTTTGTATTTGTTCCAGGTGTGATCATCTTCGGGTCGGACCAAGAAGTGGCCGGCGTGATGCGAGCCGTACGCCGCTCCAACGCCACCGGAGCTTTCTCGTGGATTGGATCCGACGGGTGGAGCGCACGCAACCTCGTCAGCGACGGGAACGAGCCCGAAGTCGAGGGGACCCTGTCCGTGCAGCCGCAAGCCAACCCAGTCAAGGGCTTCCAGGAGTACTTCTTGGGCCTGACTGTGGATAACAATGAGAGGAACCCCTGGTTTGTCGGTGAGTCAATACATACATTTATTTATATGGCATTCTTTCGGTGTTTGACCTATTGATTTTTTTTATTTAGACTAGGTTCTTAGAGATATTCTCACTTATGGGGTCAGGGGTAGTCAGCGGGTGGTGAAAAAATGAGGGATTTTTTTTAGAGTGGTTTATTTTATTTTCTAAAACTAAATAATACAAACAAACCTTTTATATTATGTTTTAACATTATTTGACAAAAAAATATATTTATTGTAAACAAAATTATCGCCATATTAAATACGTATTTATATAAATACACAAAACAAATTTTGTTCGACCGCGTACCACCATTGGCTTTGCGGTGACCATCATAACATTTTAATGGTCTAAGATCTAAAAGCAATCAAATAGAAAATATAATTAGTTTATTAGTTAATCTAGAGCATGATCGAAGCTTGTTTTTTTTAATAAATAAAATGGTGGCGTTTATTCGCGAACTTTCAAAGAAAAAAGCGCACGTTTTATATTATTATAACAATATAATATTATAACCAGTGGCGGTTCTTCCCTTAGGTCAATTGGTGTTTGACCCCCCAAAATTATAAGACAACAATAATAAATATAATAATCAATTATGTGCATCAAAACATTTAAAATGTAACGCGAAACAGCGGCGGCGGCGAGTGACTAGCAGTGACATCTGTTGTCTCTAATAGAAGCTTTCATTCACAAGTCCACACGATTCGCTGGGTCAATTTAAAGAATGTCCAATTTGGCATCTTCTGTCCCTACCCGCGCCATAGAATAAACGAGATGGCACTATATTTTTCGTCGAAGTAAAAATTAGCTTCCGAAGAAAGTTTAGGGACGCTTAGGTCATGACCGTGGGGGAGACAACACGGTGAATATTATATGTTTTACAGAGATGGTGACATAAACAAATGTCGTTTTTTCATTTTACACGCTTGTAGTGTGTGGAACAATGGTTGTTTTTCAATTGCATAGTTCGGGAAAGGATTAGAATAATTATTTATGTTGTTATCGATTTAGAATGAAACAAAACAAAAAACGTAAAAAATCATTGTCAAATAGAATCAAACACTGATTTTATTTATTTTAATGTTGTGGACAACTACATTAAAACTTAATATCTTAAAAATAATTTGCCGTAAGTACATGGATTGTGTATTTATTTCCAATTTATTATATTAACATAATATTTATTTAGAGTCCGCGACTCTAAAACTCTATAACAAATTGATATAGTTAATAATATATGGGCATTTTTCACAATATCAAATAAAGATTAGTCACACATTTTTTTCAAATGACCTACCACGACTGAATCCCTAGAGCCGCCTCTGATTATAACTACCTGAAATCGGTTACAATAAGGACATTTCATACCTTACCGTATCCATGTAAGCCAATTGCCAGTAAGGATGCCTGGTAAGGATTTATACACACACTTAGTTTGAACAGGAGTCAGGAGATATTTTCCAGCCCCCAAAAGGTCGGCATTATTTGGAAATGGGTTTTCCTCTTGCGCAAACACGTTTTGTTGAACGAACATCTTTATCAAATGAGGTTTTGTTATAACACTACTTTTTTGCTTGAACAATAACAAAAGTGTTTTATGGTTCTGCCAGCTTTACCCGTACTTACAGAAAACACAATAAATTATTATAACTTTTTTGTTTGACCTGAAGGGTCAAATGTAAAAGTTTTTTTGAGAAGCCATAAGTGAAATGGGTGATACTCCGCTTGGTTTATTTGTACTATCGTTAAACTTGTTAAAAAAACCATTGAAGATGTTTTTCATTGCAGATATTTAGATTTTATATAAGTTGGCAGTTAGTTAGTTACCATTGCGGGAAAATTGCTCGTCTAAAATTTCAAAAACTCTTCTTCAATGAACTCAATATAATCATACAATTTTCGGCCTGCAATTTTTAGATCGATTCATTCATTATCATAATATATTTGTTCAACGGCGCTGCAAAATAATCATAATACCCTCCAAGTCATATTTTCATAGTCATTATTTTTTGGAGTATTATGCCGCGTTGCGTTTCTTCCTCCTTAAGCCAACATTTCGGAGACAGTTACAATATCAATCATCAGGACAGATGAACATTGTAATGGGTACTGTGAGGCTGTCCAAATGTTGGCTAAAGGAGGAGGAAGTACAATACGTAATACCCTAAAAATGAATCACAATATATTTTGTTTGTTCCATATTATTTTTCAAATGAAAACTCGGGTCATAAAATATTTCAGCTAAATATTATACAAAATGCGATGTTGATTTCCAAGATGTCTCAAGCTTTCATAGAACTAATACAAATTATATTGTTTCTTTTAATGGTTCTTTAAAAACCCATCACCTGTTTCAAAAATCAGATTAAAGGTTATTACGAATGAATTACTCCACTGTCAATTCGGTACCCGCTACGGTTATTATGCTCCAACCCCAATCTCATCAAGAATTCTAATCACCGGGCTATCCATCACCTATTAATCATAAGTATTGCCGAAGTTTTAAAAACTTTTATATTTATATGAGAAAACAGCGAAAGCAAACTGGTGCGTGTATTGAATAAAAATAACTAAATATGGTGCCTAATTCTTTATTCTGTAACGCGCGTCCATGACTATCAATATTTAAAAAAAAAGTTTTTATGTTGTTGAAAATGTAGTTAATATTCACGGTAACGCGCTGTTTGCTTCTTTTTATTATTATATACTATCTGAAGTGTACCCTTCACCGTTTCTTGGGGTTATGAATGGTTAATAATAAAGTTTTGAAGTTGTGAATTCTAGTGTAGCTGAAAACTATGTCTATTTTAAGGTGAGAACAATACAGGCTCAGTCCAAGTGAGGTTGATTTTTATGTGAAAAAAAAGTATTTTATGTACCTATAGTGAGATGCAATAAATAAATAATTCTAAAGGATTAAAGAGTTTACTGCGTTTTTGTTTCACTTGATCGTGCCATGTCTTCCTCGTGTGTCCCTGACTTCCCATCATTCACTACTGCATACCACATTGTAACTATTAAAAAAAACTCCATTGTATCGACTTTATCTGTATCTTATAACAGTGCACAAATAATGTGTTTAGTCTTCCTCGGGTGCCCTCCACTTTTTCTTACCACTCTCTAAACACTCTCGACACTAATAAGGACAAACTTTGAATTTTTTTGCGTAATCGGTCGAGTAGTGTTTAAGTTTATAGGGGAAAAACAAAGAAACTTTCATTTATATGTACGAGTATATATAATACTAGTCGATGTATTCCCGGCGATGATCGGGGTAATGAATAGTTTGGAGTAAAGTTTTGAGGTTGTGAAATCTAGTGTACATGAAAACTGGGGAATTTCAAGTGTGGAAATAATATTATTTTATTGTAATAAGTATTTGTTTCACTTGAACATGCTATGTCTTCCTCGGGCATCCCCGATTTCTCCTTCCATTCGCTTTCACGTAATTTTACTTACACCCCTTTCTTTGTTCATCGCAAACACCACATTCTACACACATAGTTTGATTCATTCGATCGTGGCATGTTGCGTTCCCGATCTCTTCAACCATAACTTGCATGTTACAAACTCTCCTTAGACCCCTTTCTTTGTACATTACTCACGTCTTATTTAACGACAATTATTATTTGATTCATCTCTTCTTCGGGCGTCTCCGACTCTTTTCATCAATGTAAACCATATTGTTACTGTTCAAAAAACTACATTATTTCGACTTTAAATCGACTGCATATCTCATCTCAGTGCAGAGATAATGTGTTTATTCTTCCACAAGCGTCCCCGACTTCTTTTACTATTCAAAACACTCCCGACACTAATAACAACAAACTTTAAGATTTTCAGCGAAATCTGTCCAGTAGTTTTTAAGTCTTGGATCCGTATTACTCGATAAATAAAGTTGTCCGGAGATTGCAATAGTTAAAATAACGTTGTCCTGAGATTGCAATAGTATAAATAAAGTTGTTTTTAGATTGCATTAGTAAAAATAAAGTTGTCCAGAGATGTCAATATTATAAATATAGTTGTCCAGAGATTGTAATGATATAAATAAATAGAACTTTTGGATTGTTCTCCGTCATTTTCTCATATTCGACACAACATATATTATTTTAAAACTCTTTGAAATATTACATATTAAAACTTATGAAAGTTTCCTAATTTTTTTCCGTTAAAACGTTTATTTGAATAAACCAGAATCAAATGTAATGAAACGAAGTCGGCAAAATTAAATTTCAACCGTTTTTTTCGAAATTACAAAGCTTGTAAAACAATCCATTTATTGAAAAACGTAAGACAAACTTTTCAGTTACAATTCTTACATTTTTCCTGATTACAAATTGTTTGTGCAAATGTATATAGATGTAATTGATTTTAAGGGATGTTTCTGAAAACTTTTTCTCTGAGCGCTAACTTTTCATTCGATTTCTTTTAGCAGAAAACAGCGTGGTTTGAGTAGTATTTGGCTTTTTACTGCCGATCACGTAAATAAAACATTGTCAATATTTTCATCAAATAAATCTGCTTTACCTAAATGTTAAGGTAGTCAAAAATAATAAACGTAATATAGCTACTAAAAATCTTTACTTTTTAACATAAAAAAATATTGAGGATTATAATTTTTTTTTATTATAAGAAAGTTGTTATGATTATCTACCATCCACACTTTTATTTTCAATCTTTAGCCAACCTACATTAAATACCCAAGAGCTGACATCTGTCGACAGATTTCCACGGAGAAAACTCTTAAGGTACTTTCAAAACTTTTGTTCAGTTTGCAATGTTTTCTGTGTATATACATATGAATTTTTAATTTTCCGTAAAAAAATACACAACTTGATAAAACTTTCGTTCGGTGTACGCATTTAAAATAAACATTACTATTTCAAAATAGTTGAATTTTAATAAACCACGTGATTTTTTTGTTTGGGGAATTTGCACGAAAACTATAACTTCATTATTGTCTCGTTCATAAAATTTATTTATTTATTTTATTTATAGAATACATGATAATACAATAATACATTTTCTTACATGTGATACATTAAATCACCACACTAGGCGACTGCCTGTCTCGTGGCGACCAATGGTATATAGTTAGTATGTGAGGTCTAGTGTTAACATATGAATTAAATATTTATACATGTTTAAAGTATGAAAGATTATATTAGAATGAATTATAATGGAAATAGAAAATATAAAAATGTTAAAGTAGAAAGCAGAAGACAAAAAGAAAAATAAAAAGAATAAAGAAGAAATAAAAATAAAAGAAAAACAAAAAAAAATTTTTGTTGAAGTCTAAGACATGCTATTATGCAGGAAAAGATCAAATACATAACTCTCTTTTCTGGTTGTGTAAGTGTACATGCATGTATGAGCGCGTAAATACGCGTGTACACGCATACATCCACACACACACTTATTCATATTTATAGATGCATACATATTCATACAAAGTATACAAATATATATATGTATACATACATACATACACATATATATATATATGTATGCATACATACATACACACATATACACATGCCTACTTGTACATAGTTGTTTATTCACTATCTGAGAATGAGAAACAAGTGATTAACACTGTCACAATCATTAATCAAAAAGTCATCAAGCGCCTTTTTGAAAGTGAGATATTTGGTTATTGACTTTATTTCAATTGATAAATTGTTAAATATTTTAGGGGCAAGAAAGTTAAACTGGGACTGTGCCATTGAAGTTTTTGTTGCCGGAATAATATAGTTGTATTGGTTCGAGTATCTTGTGTTATAATTTGAATCGGATATATATTTTTTTGTAAATTTGAATTTAAAATAAGAGGTAACTTTTTTTACATATAAGGATTTTATATTAAGAACTTTAAAGTCTTTAAATAAGTCCTTCGTGGGTTGTATATAATGTGCTTTGTAGATAGTCCGTATTATCAATTTTTGGGCTTTTATTAGTGGATCTAGTACAGTTTTAGAGCATCCTCCCCAGACAATTATACCGTACGATAAAATTGATTGACAAAGGGAAAAGTATACTGTTTTTAGTGTGTTTTTGTTTAGTATATTTCGCAATGCTCTGAAAATATATGCCAGTTTCCTTATACGGCTCGTGGCATTAATTACATGATCTTCCCATCGAAGTTTATTGTCGATTATTACGCCCAAGTATCTAATTGAATTTACTCGTTCCAGTGCGTTGCATAGACAGCTAGATATATCCCTACAGGAATGTATTTTTAGTACATGATTAATTGAGGGTTGATTTGGATTATTTGTGCTAAATGTTAGGTATTTTGTTTTACTTATATTTAATGTGAGTAAATTATTATCCAGCCATTGTTTAGTAATTTTCAACATTAGTTCTGCTCTATGAAAAGTTTCTTCCCATGTTTTACTTTTTATTACTAAGGCAGTATCATCGGCAAAAGTGATTATATTGCCATCAATTTGTAATCTACATAAGTCATTAATGTATATGAGAAAAAGTATAGGACCGAGTACGCTGCCCTGTGGTACACCAAAATTAATTCTGGTAGGTTGAGACGATTTTTGTGATGGTAGCTTAATACATTGCTTTCTGTCTGTCAGGTATGATGTAAACCATTCAAATGCCTTATTCTTTATTCCGATTTTCTGTAGTTTAGCTAGAAGGATTGGACGAGAGACTGTGTCAAATGCCTTAGCTAAGTCCAGAAATATTGCCAGACATTTATCACCTTTATCTAGGGCTTGTGTTATGTGTGATGTTAATTCTAGAATAGCTGAGTCTGTGCTAAGCCCTTCTCTGAACCCATGCTGGTTTGGCGAGAGAATGTTGTATTTTGTAAGATGGTCAATAAGTCTTTTTTTTACAATTTTTTCTATAATTTTGGACAGTGATGATAAAATGGAGATAGGTCTATAGTTTGAAATATCAGTTGGAGTTCCAGCCTTAAAAATTGGTTGAACCAGAGCAAATTTGAGTTTATTCGGAAATACGCCTTTATTGAGACTGAGGTTAATGATATGTACTAGTGGTTGATTTATAAAAGGTTCAATAATTTTGAGTATGTTTGAGGATATTTTGTCATGATTACATGAATGGGAGGGCTTTAATTGTTTGATAGTTTGCGTAATTTCAGTAGAGTTAGTGGGGTTAAGTGTGAGTGAATTATTTGTTTCACAAGCAGAGTTTTTGATTTTGTCGGCAAGAGAATTTTCATCGGTTGATGTCTTATTTAAGATTTGTGATGCTAAATTTTTTCCGATATTACAAAAATATTCATTTATATGATTGGTCACAGTGTCAGGGTCGTCTTTTAGGGAGGTGTCTAGTCCGTTGATATTTAATTTATTGATTGGTGGTATTGATTGGTTAGTGTCAGATATTTCTTTAATAATTTGCCAAATTTTTTTATTGTTATTGCCGGCTCTGGACAATTTTTGTTTATAATAGTTTTCTTTAGTGATTTTAATGAGATTGTTACATATGTTTCTGTATTTTTTATAAAATATTTGAGCTTGTGTATCTGGATTTTTAAGTAAATTTTTGTGGATCTTGTCCCGTTTTTTAATACAAAAAATTAGGCCATCTGTGATCCATGGTTTCAGTTTTTTATTATTTAAGTTATTCGAAGGGGATTCAACTGTAACAGCCTCAATATGTTTTAATAGTGTTTCAGAAAATGTATTAAATGCAACATTTACGTCTGACGAATTAAGGGTAGAGAGCCAATTTTCCAATTTAATTTTGGAGGTGAATTCCTCGAAATTGATCTTAGTCTTTATTATATTTTCACATGAGGAAATGGAAATGGATTTTTTATTCATGAGGCCAATTACTATTGAGAAGTGGTCAGTTATGGTTGATTGATATACAATTCCTTTCGCATTTTTTTTTGTTCTTAGGAATATGTGGTCAATACATGATTTAGTCATGTCGGTTACTCTAGTTGGGGCATTAATGTGAGAAACAAGCCCGTGCTGAGTCATCAGGTTTATATAATCGAGTGTCTGTATTGACATGGGCTTGAGTAAGTCTATGTTAATGTCACCGATTACCATTAGTTCTTCATTTGATGTACAGTTCAATAAGGCCACGTCTAAAGATTTTAGGAAGGTTGAAATATTTTGTTGTTTAGGTGACCTGTATAGTGCAAGAATGGTGGTTTGGTTTATTTTAATTTTAAGGCAGTTGGCATTTTCGATGGATAGTTCAGATATAGTCGGGTCTAACTCGGTTTTAACATAGACGATTACTCCATCCGACTGTGTCTTGTTATTTAGTGTATTGGAAACTGTAAATCCTGTAATTTGTTTGTGAGTGTAATTTGATTTGATCCAACATTCAGTTAAAATTATTATGTCAAACATATTATTCAAACCGGCAAGCGTTATAAGTAGATTATTAAAGTTTTTATCTATGCTGCGAATGTTTGTAGAAAGTAATTTTAATCGTGTATATGGCTTTAATATATCTATACAATTTGATGCAACATTAGTTTCAGAGGTTATTATGTTACCATGGTTTTCGATTTGTATATTAATATCACTCATTTTTTATGACAAAAATTGTTTTCTTATTTTTTTGTATGGTGATAATATTGAGCAATACAATATGAAATAAGACATTTTTTAAGGTTATTATGATAGAAGCAGAGGAATCTAGTTCGGAGTGTAAGAATTTATCTTGAGTACACATATAATTATTATTGCTATGACTCATATAAAAAGTTGCCAGGAAAGTAGTGATAATTAGATTATATACTTGATTCTCAAAAGATATTAAAAGACTTGAGATTGGAATAAGGATGGTAGTAATTGTGTGTGTTTCAGAATGGTTTAGCTGTAAGATAAGATATTTAATACATATTTTAGTTGTTTTTATGATAGAACTAGGAGAGCAATAATTAGTATAGTTAGTATATTGATGGAAATATTTAAAGTAAATATATTTCAATTTCTTTTTGTTAAAAGTTACAAAAAAAAAAAAATTGTTGGTGATAAGTAGAGCACTAGTGATGTTATATATACTAATTACAACATAAGTAAGCTGGATGATAACATGTTTTATATTGGTTAGATATAGTTTTTCCGTAAGAATGGGATTACATAATATAAACTCACTAATTGTGTTAAAAATGGATGAGCTTGATAGATTAAAGAAAAATACATTATATCTCATGTAGGGTATCCTGGTGGTGGTGTGATTCATAAAACAAAAACAAAAAACAATCGATTTAAATAATAATAATACTAAGAAGAAGGAGAGTACAGTATTTTGAGAATGTATTAGTTTGTCGAAATTCGTGGTATGGCTCATGAAAGAATCAGAGAAAAAAGTTATGTTTACAGAATTAACAATATTAAAATATATATAAACAATATACTGAATAATAGTAAGGTAAATATTTTTGTTTTTGTTGGACCTAGTTTGGTGAGGAAAATAATTTATCATCGAGGATGCAGCTAAATTAACAAGCGAAACATACCACAATGCGAATGAAAAGATGCATATGATTTTGCAATAAGATTGTTTATGAGTTTTAAATGCTATTGGAATCTCTTTATGTATTTTCGCAATAGATGAGATATATATATATGTTCGAAAGCAATGTAATATAATATTAGAAAACATACTAATATCCATTAGGGACAGTAAGAATACACATTGAGTATAATAGAATATCGGGTAGAAGCATTTTATAATACAATCATGAATGTCTGGTATAATGGAGTGATATAGCAGCATAGTACCTTGTATCGTCAGTCACAGTAATTGACGTTTAACACGGTCCAGATCAGCAATATTATTTATAGAAATTATCTTGGAAGTATCCGTTTGCCTCAAAAGAATTCGCCCTCCAGTGGACCAAGAGTGTTTGTAATTATTGTCTCTGGCAAATTTTTTTGTTTGAGATAGCAAAAATTTTCCTTTTTGGGTTAATTGATCGGATACGTAGATGTGTTTGGCGGCTTGTGATAATCCTAGATCCCTTGTATTTATTTTATTTGTCATAGTGGTTGTGGATTTTTTGTAAGTTTTGAATTTGGATAAGAAGTCATCCCGCGATGTTGTGGTGTTGAACGTCGCTACGATGGGTCTTGGATTTTTGTCGGAGAACTTCGGTCCCAGCCTGTAGATTTTTGTAAATACAGAATGCACGCCGGTATTTTCGTAGTTGATAATTTTAGAAATTTTTTTGAGTACTTCTGCATTATTTTCAATGTCGGACTCCGGAACACCTCTTATCTCGATATTACAGATTTGGCTTAAATACTCCAATTTATCGATTTTTTCATCTTGTTTAGAGATAGTACTTAGTAGTATATTATTATGATTTTTTTGTGTAATTAATTCCTCATTGGCTATTTCTTGAGTTTTTTCGATAACATTTATACGTTTTCTTAGGTCATCTTGCTGATCTGACATAAATTGGATAGATTTTATTATTTCGTTATTTTGTGAGATGAGAGCTTCATATTTGTGTACATATGAATCAAATTTGTCTTCCACGAATTTCATTATGGATGTTTTGAAATCAGTCAGCTCTTTAATAAACAGCTGAGAAGTTAAAGGACCATTAGCGCCATCTATATTTGTGGTTGTTAAGTTGTCCGTGTCGTTTGGTTGGTTTGCAGATTTCGGCAGTTGAGTAGACTGTTTTGCTTGTTTGATGATAGATGGCGGTTCTTGCTCGTTGTTCAATAATATGTCGTTATTAGCCTGTTTTGGTTTGGTATTTTTAGCATTTTTACTATTACATTTCTTGCATTTCCATTGTAAACTTCTTGCACTACGGCGTGTGGTTTCAGTAATATCCGCACAGCCAAGATGGTAGTTCATCTCACAGACACTACAGCATATAAAGTCTGACGGAGTGTCAATGTTTTTTTCGCATACAATGCACTTTGTATTCATGATTATGTTATTTAATGCGAACTTTACGTACAAAGAGTTATTTTTAAGTGGATAAGATAGTAATCGGTAATCACTATTGCGTCACGTGAAGCGGAATAAGAGAAAAATAATGTTGATTTTTTTTTCCAGTAGGTAGAGTTTGACACTTTGTGGCAGTTTTGGAAAGTAGGTAAAAAAAAACACTAAAACAAGCCACTCCACGTAATAAGAATTAGCTGGTTAAACGCGCGGTCTACGATTTAGAAGAAAAGAGCACTTTAAACTTAGTTTACTATTGTTTTGTTAGGTAATTTTTAATAATTTTATGTAGACATAGAAATACGTCAACACTAGACTTGTTGGTGATATATAGTTGAAATAAGTAATAAAAAAGAAAATTATTTTTAAAGTTAAGATTGTCACAACAGCGACCCAAAATATGAATTATTTATTTCAGCTTTTAAAAGTCGTAGGTATTAATATTTGAAGAAAACTGGAAAGAAAATTTGTTCTTATTTATTATTTCTTTCTAGCGTCAAAAATATGAGCTTATCCGCAGGATAGAAAAAAAGATAAAAATAATCTTATAAAATATGGACGCCCGGTCATATGTGACCATAAAACGCTGGAGGGGTTAAGACAAATTTTAAACAACAGGGATACGATATTCTTTGAAATTAATTAATCGTTTGAAAAAAGTTTTTTTTTTTTAAAGAAAGACAAACATTACCGGGTTACGAATAACATGACAATATTTGAAAATCTCCTACTACAACCACAGTAAGCTGAAAATGTTGCTTGTGTTGTGATGAAGGACTTAGCCAGCCGAGGAATTGAACAGTGTGTGAATATGCTTCTGTCTATCATCTGTGGTTCGAATATGATTTTAAGTCCCTATAAATGCTGATTAATTTCAATCCATTTATTTTTCTAAGTAAAAAAAAAAAAAAAACTGTTCTCCATAATGGTATTCTGTATTATTTGTAAAACATTTATGTACTACAGATATAATAACTATTTTATTTATATATGTACGTAAACTTTTAAATGTCACATAGTTAATGTAATAAAACTAATAACAATGTATGTAAAAGCCCAATGGGCGTTTAAATAAAAAAAATAAAAAAAAATAAAAAAAATAAAAATAAAATAAAAGTCAATAATGTTTAGCTATATCTGCTGATTTATGCAGTGTCTAATACAAATTTCAAGTTAGTATATTTTATATCGATATAACCTTCCATTGCCAATCAGTCCAATCCTCTTTCCTCTAATAAATAAACATTATAGAGATAATAATTTCATGCCCCATTGACTTTTTCACTGAAACTGTATTTGTTGGCATCGTTAGCAATAAACCGGAACAATTGCCAGAGACGCTTAACTATCTATTTTTAGAAGGCCTGTGGGTAAAAAATATTAATATTTTTACATGTAATTGTTGAACGATTAGTTGATATAATGATCCAAAACGTCACCGGTTCGATCTTCTTCCTAACTAAGTCCATTATAGTCGTTCAATTCCCGTCTATTATGATGGAACATAATAGGAGACATTCAAATATTGCCAGATTATTCGAAAACCGGGAGTAATTGTTTTCATGATGTGGTCCCAATCAGAGGTCGTTTGTACGTCACTACGAAGCATGTTACCACGGAATTAGTTGGCAACAAATAAAATATACTCAAATGTGTAATTTTTCACTACCGCTCTGAAAACGGATGTTTTTTTTCCAACAGAAATAATACATTTGTTTGTCAGTCCAGAGGTGGTCCAATATTCTCGGCCGTAAATAAACCACTCACTAGATCGATATCTTCGGGCGTTTAGTATGATAACTTTTATGCATGCGATAATACTACGTCACACACCATCGACGAGGATAGAGGAAACTCAAAAAATTGCGGGACCATAGACATAATAATTCTCATTCGGAGCTTTTTACTAGCCTCAAATATTTTAAAAATAAACATGTCAAAATTACATGCTAAGCGTTTATATTTCAGAAAGACAATTAAATATAGATAGTGTTTAAATCATTTATCAATAAGGTAGAACAATCGAATTCTACCTTGCATGACACGAGGAGATTTCCATGTCTTTCCACGGTTCCGATTTTCGACTAGAGTAATATCCCCCCGCTCTCGGCTGTCGATCAAGGGATGCCCGTGCTCGATTTTTGAACTGCCCAAGTGTTGTCTTCACAGCGCAGGTGTAGCAACCGATGTGTCAAAAATATTGCAGCCTTGGCAATCTAACCAATTAACAATGGTTAATTGCATAAATACTGGAGGTTCCATACTCCGAAACCATAGATATGAATCATTTTAAAGGAACCACACACCTTATTACTAATCTTTTATATAAGCAGAAAGTGTAAAATTGTTAAAGTAAAAAAGTTTAGAAGATATTTTATGATATTGGGTACTCCTACAATAAACACTCATGTTTGTTCAAAACATAAGTAATTTCTGTATTAATTCTTTATTTGAATTCAGAACGTTTATGTGATATATGTTCTGTTTGCACAAAGTGTTTAAATAGAGAATTATCTTTTGTTACAAAATATATCATAATAGCTGTTTAAATAGGCTTTTCCTTTATTCCCTTTGTTGGTTGTTCATTATTATCTCTTTCTGGATTTCCCTCGACGGTGTTAGAAGCTGTTATCTAATCTTTTTTGTTTAATTTAACATTGAGAACAGTAAAGTATTACACACTTCAAGGTACATCAAAAGATTTTACAAAGCAATCCCCAAAGGATTTGTCTTTCTAATTTTTTTCAATTATAAATAAAAAATCTTTATTTCTTTTGCTTGTCTCCTCATAAAATCCAATATTTCCACGCTTGTACCACGTTTTATGTACCGTACCGTTCTTACTATAAATACTGGGCAGATGCCGGATCACACGAGGACAATACTGAAGACAATACAAAATTAATAATTAAGACAATACAATCCATGAATATCCTCTACCGCGCAGAGCAGGGCAATGGAACAATACAACACGACGACGCGCGAGATTTATTACAGTGTTCCATTTACACACTTTAATGGCTATTGTCATACTGTATGGTCAAAACGCTTTGACACGCGGACAACGCTTCCGGACCCTGTTGTTGCCGGGCAAGTTTGGTAAGACACTGTCCTGTAGACACTAGCTTGCTCGTATGTCTGTTGGGACAATGTCACGCATCTCTGCACAGAACCAAAAATACAGATTTTAGCATTAAAACATGCAATTCAACAAAGGTTCCTGATTACCATAATGTTCATGTCCGATCTGTGCAAGAAATATAAGGTAATTTGTTACAATTTATATCTGTACGCGGCTTAATGCAGCATTTTAAAATAAAGAATAATATATTATCTTTATAAAATTACGAAAGATCTATAGATGGAGAAATGAAATGGAAGATGACATATATTATCCACACAAAATTGTATGGTATCTTCAACAACTTGTTGGCTATTTATGTTTATCCTGTGCATTTTATCGGTATTGCATAGATTAATCAGTCCCCATCAGACCAACAGCCTCCCTTTTCCATTGCTGTAATTCTTTGTCAAACTTCCGGTGGTTTTAAATCACGTTGAATGCAGTTGGCTTTAGTCTTAAGCCTCAGAGCTAATGGGACGGTGATGCTTTATTAATTATTAGTCAATGAGTAAGTTTTTAATTAAATAGATAGGCCGGTATAATGAATGGACTGTTCAAATAAAATTGACAGGAGACTTTTGATCAAACTGGGTGATTGATATTTGTTTGGGTTATTTCGTATCCAAAACGTCTAAAAATAGAAGATTAGAGAACATCCTTGCTACCCTAGAAAATAAAATATTATTATTCGTGGTCATTCTCAAAGGGGTTCAATCAAAGGTCTTCCCATTCCCTCCACCATCACTCGCTGGGTGATACAAGTTAACCTTTCAGGCCTCTAACATATTGACTGTTATATTTCTTAAAGATTTATTTGCTTATACTGGGTTTTAACAGACGATTTCACTTACGTGAGAACAATCCAGTTATAAAAACTCATTTAGTGAACAGTAAAACAATTACAAAAATCTACTACATTTTCATACATATAAATAAAGAATAAAAATAAAACAGCTAGTTTCTTAAAAATCACCCTGTAGTATTAATTTGCACCCTGATGGTGTTTGAGCTAAACGAAACCGATCGGTCAGTAAATTATTAAAAATCGCGGTTTTCAACAAGATAACTGTTTTATTTTTATTGAATATTTCAATCCACAAAGTGATTGCTTTCTACAATAATCTTAATAATGATCTTGAATCGCGAATTTAAGTAATCTGAAAGTATATTTCCTGTTGTATGGTGATGATGCGGTGCTGATTGCTAACAGAATGCAAGACTCTAGGATGAATAAAGTATGTATGTAGAATGAGTTAATAATGAATTTAAGTAAGTCTAAAGTCATGGTTTTTGAAAGATTACGAAAACAGTGTGCAATATAGTTGTGAATGTGTAATGCTTGGAGCAGGTGGATGGGTTTGTGTGTTTAGGAAGTATGTTTACGAGAGATGGGATGGCTGACTGATGGATACTAGAAGGGTAAATGCAAGTTACTCCATCAATGGAGGACTGAAGCACTTGGCGCTAGCACTAAATATCCAAAGAGGCGAAGCTAGCAGTCCACAATGAAGTGCTGGTATGTCAGTGAGGAATGAAGAAAACATGCGGAGGAAGGATGAAAGTGGACTGAATGCCATATAAATGAGATGCCATTTATGATAAGACCATTTATGATTGTGTGAGAAATGTGAAGATCCGCAAAGAAAAAAAAATAAAGGCTGTGAGTAAGATTAAGAAATGGGCGCTTAAATGGTTCGGGCATGTTTAGTGAATGAGCAAAGAAAGGAGTATAAGGAGAATACATTACGCAAATGTCAATGGTAGCAGAAGCCGGGACGCCCGAGGAAGACATGTCAATGTAGGAAGACTGCTTTAATTTCCATTAAAAATGTTTTTGCTTGACAATATTTTATATTCCAACCTCTCTGATGACAAATAACCTTTCTAAAGCACGATCAAGTGAGTCAGATACTTGAGTTGGACCATGTCAAGAGTCAGAACAATAATATGTATGTATGAGACGATGTACGAATGTGAATGAGGCAAGGAATGTGTGCCAAGACCGAGTTGTTTGGCGGTTTGTCCTCTCTGCCTACCCTGCGGGAAAACGTCGTGATGGTTACTTAGTTAGTTTAATAATAAATAAATAAAAGTACAAAATTATACGAAAGACAAATACAGAAATTAAGAGACAAAAAAGACACAAATAGAGAAGTAAATAATAATACATAATATAATCAGCGCAACATATTTTTGAGCAATTTCAATTTCAACTTTAGCAAACTCTATCTTATTGTACAGGGTATTCGGGGGTAAAGTGCACTTATTCCGGAAGATAATTGTACATGGTGGCAGAAGAAAAAGATTATTTAGTAAAACATTTTTTTAAATTTTTGATAATTATTTCCAACATTTTTTTTACTAAAACAATCGTGCTCTACATTTCTATTTTTGAAGTGAAACTTCTTTACGCGCGTCATGCAATTTCGAGGACCGGAGTAAAACCGACTCATGACCGAAACGAAAATGCGGGTACCCCCACCACCGATTAAAGTTCATTTGATCTAGTCAAAGTTTTGAAGTAACATATAAATGCTTCTTAGCTCATCCCGACAACTGGCGTTGGTGGTGTAATGGTCAGCATAGTTGCCTTCCAAGCAGTTGATCCGAGTTCGATTCTCGGCCATCGCACATTATTTTTTTGTTTTTAACGCCTTTTTCATTCAATATCTTATTTTTTAGTAGGTCAGAACATTTTTTAAAAGAAAATAATATTGCAAAATAATAAAAACACTTATCTCACTGTGATAAAACATTACTCCGCTAGAGCGCGCTTTGCGTTATTGTGTTGGATTAAAATTATTATCTAATCCGTATATTATGATAATTGTATTACATTTATTTAATTAATTTATTTATTTTGATAATATGTAATAATTTACAGAAAAAAAAATTAAAACTATCTCCCTCTGATAAAATATCCGTTCGCTAGAGCGCACTACGCGATCTTGTGTGGGATTCTATTTCTGTACATTGTACATTATTTTTAAAAATATATTATATTTTGGGTGTGATGTAGGTAACATTATAAAACATAACAAGCTCTCATATTTTCAGAACCTACATAATATAATCAATTTATGCGGCTTTGCTTACAGTTGGTGCTCAGCGTGGTTGGCTTTCAATCAGTTAAGCGAGGTTCGATTCTCGGCTGTGGCATTTTTGAAGTGAAACCTTGTTGAGGTGGGGGAGCCGCTCACGAACGTTCTCTCTCTTCTCTTCTTTCCTCTCTCTCAGACACCAGCGAACTGCGCCACGCCAAGCATCAGCTGAAACTAGAAGTTTCACTTCTGTCTTGCGTAGGCTTGACACACCCACTTTTTAAACAAGTTATGTATTGTTTCATATTGCTTTCCAAAAACGATGTATTTCATTCCGTAAGTCTAAACTTAAACTTTACTATCCAATTAACGGACAATAGATCCTGTTGACATTCTACGTAGTTTTCCTTCCTGAAGTTATATTTTGAAACATTTTTATAAATTTCTAAAAATTGATTTTTATTTTTTGTTTTACTTTAATTTCGAATGAAGGGTGATAATGATCTAACTTGGTGAAGCCTATTGCTATATATTTATTTATGTTACTATATCAGATAAAAGAAAGTGTAATAAAATTTCATTTGTATTCAGTACATAATTTCTGACTTTCTGTCTTTTATAAGATTTATTTTATACTTTTATTAAAAGGGGAAAGAAGATTGTTTTTGTATAAAGTCTCAGGTAACTATTTAAATTCGGGTAAATTAAAATCACCAATAATAATAAACTTCGATTTGGAATTTTATTGCTTTAAATACATAACCTGTAATTGTATCTGAATTTTCAACAGTTACACTTGGAGGTTATATAGAGAACGCAAATAAAAATGAGTGAGATGGAATGAGAACTTGACTTGATCACGAGCCACAAATCTATATTGTCACTCTCCCACTCAGTTTTTCTTGACACAGAAAGTTTTAGCACTGTTTTAGAAACGGCGTAGAACTCCACCACCTTATTTTGACACAGATTTGTGAATCGCGATAACTTCTAAATATTACGTATCTGTCATAAAAACAGTTTCTTTCTAAATACTGTTGAGTTCAACCATGTTTCGGAATAACAAATTAATTATTAATTACAATTTCATTGCGTACACTTGTGGTCTTCGTACAAATAAATAAAAAAATGTTCTGAATGAATCGACAGTAAGTACCTTGCTTGTAAAACGATTAGACTCCATTGCAGAGGTCCCTTGGTAAAGCAGCCTTGTAGGCCGGATAATCCTTGTCTCTGGTGGGATGGGCACAGGAAGCTGCGGGCTTTCCGATACGTGTTCATGTGGTACAATTGGGTGCTGTTGCAGCAACTGAAGGGAAGATCTCTTTGTTTCTTTACAGAACTTATGGGAATATCCAACTATTTGGCAATTTAGATGCACGGTGAGTCCCACAAAGTCACGCACACCACAAACGGTCCAGTCTACGAATACCCTTTCTTATTGCACAAGCACATGACAAATGTTAGCGGGCACCGAGTACACTCTGTGGTGAGGTAAGGTCCGGTTCGTGCTCCAGCCATATGACTCAATCTGAACTTGGAAACACATTCTTTAACGTCATCAGCTTCAGAGATTCCAGAGAGTGCCTTCAACAGATAGTTCACGTCGGCACGATCAAAAATATTACTCTTGGGTGGCTATTTACATGAAGTCGGGCACTCAATATGTTGGAACTGGTTACAACAGTTGGTCTAGGTGGCTCAACAGTGGCTGCTGGCAGTATGGATAATAACTCCCTTAATTTTTATACTCCTAACTGTGACGGCTTCACGATGTTCCTTATAATATTTTGGTCGCATCAGCCGCATCTCAATAAAATCTAAATAAATGTAATATTTTTGAACGTATCCGAAAACGAAATGTATTGTTTTAGAAAGTTTTAAATACGCTTTCAAATTTTCTTATTAGAAATAAACACAACATGTT
The DNA here is from genome assembly GCF_061612785.1 of Hesperophylax consimilis. Lineage (NCBI taxonomy): Eukaryota > Metazoa > Arthropoda > Insecta > Trichoptera > Limnephilidae > Hesperophylax > Hesperophylax consimilis. The sequence continues at coordinate 9,540,525 of NC_142845.1, forward strand.
TTTTAAAATATTCAAAAGTTGATATGGCTTTTCGGTCACACATTACTTTAATGTGACTTAATTTATATCGCTTTGCTTTATCCTGTGTATATAATGTAGGTAACATTAACGTAGTGGTGGATGGTAGGTACGTATCAACACTGTTCGTGAAAGGAGAATATTGAAATACCAAATATTTTCTTATCTTTTTGTGAAATCAAAGTTTTCCATATTTTTCGCCGAAGATCGTATCGTTCTTTTTATCGAATCTCCCCTGAGATTCCTACGAAACTGACTAGGAAATGTAAGTTCAATAAAATGATACGATAGTTACATTTTATGTTATATCTCTTTGCCTAGAAAGCTCATGTTTATAAGGAAAGTTGATAAATCGAAAAAAATGTGTGTTTAATTTTTAAATTGAAAAAAATTCCATTTCTTCTCTCTTTTAATTTGGTAGTCACTTGAGATGGTGTTGATCTTTTCTATCCTAGTGAAAAAGAACGCTAATCGGGTTAGATAGAAAAAAAATATTTATCCCGTTGGTCCGCGAGTCGGTAAGCAATCAACAAAATCCGAATGCTGAAAGACGCTTAAGGCGAAGCTTAATGCTAAGTCACTATTTTGATTAATCTTTATAGCGAATCGGTGTACATTATAAAAGTGCTTTAGATAAATTTAAGGTTTTCCTATCGTTTCGCTTGAGTAGACAAATAAAATTAAAAAAAATACTCAGTCAAAAATAAAAATGTATACTACCAAAACAATATTTTTCAATAGAAATGTATGAACGCATAAAGGAAACAACTTATAAAAATACATTATTTTAGCTAAGATTATCTGTGACAGTTTCATTTGATTAACTTTTTTGCTTTCTTATAAAATTATTTACAAAATAAATAAAAACCAGTTTTGTGCTTGAAATAGAACGTTTCTTGACTCTGTTTGTCAAGCGATTTTAATGCTTATTACCTACAATATAAGGTATAACAAGAATATATACATGTTTGGCTTGTAGCTTCCTCTTAAGTTCGCTAAAGTAACGGTAACGGTCTGCAGCGCCGTTCAGTGTGGAACTTTTCTGCCTAGGGTCTTACAACATTTGGTATATGTCGATTACTTACCGACCTGTGGGACGAAGGTTTTAATTTAATTTAAAATGTTTTACTGTGAAATTAATTGTTGAAATATTTTTTTATCAAATCTACTTTTTTTAAATACATAATAAATATTTTAAAAATAAGTAAATGGTATTTAACCAAAATAGTGAAAAAATGTGTTTTTTAGTATTTCTTCACCAATGAAGAGAAAAACCTCTTGAGTTAGCTAGCTAGTTCCATTGAGATATTTAATATTGAACCGCATACCAATATAATATAAATATTGTTTAATCATTATCATAATAAATATTTTCAATGAATGTTTTTTAAATATAATATTATATTAACTCCATTCAGAAGGTTCAGAGAGAAATATTTTCGCTCGGGGTCTATCTTATTCTCGGGGAAGCTGTAGTATTACATAGAATGCATTTTTTCTGTGTAAATTTGGAAATACTTTTTTATAAAGATAATTTTTTTTTCTACATGTTCGCCATGTCAGTCGATGCGGTTTGTAAGCGCTGTGGCAATTTTTGTGTATCCATGTCATAGCAGCTCGCCGCCATGTCATTGATGAACCGTTCAACCTAATCTTTCAACTTGTCGTCGTTGCTGATGTGGGTTTGAAGTCTTCTGTGAGTACTTAATGGAATTTCATCTTTCGCTCACCTTTCAATTTTGGAATTTTTTTATCAAAATTCTAATAATGCTGCTACTGAAACTCTGGAACCAAAATTCAGAGATAATTTTAAACTTTCATTTTTGGGTACATCTATGCATTGTTTTACAAATATTTTTTTTTGTTCATATCATTAGAGATATCCTGTGTAAAAATAAGCTTGTTTTCTTAATAAGTTCGAAGAAAAAATATTTGACTGAATTAAATCATATTGGTATTGTTTGATTTGTTGATAATGATCCAATGATATTCACGTATGGTGTGTTTAAAATTTGTCGTGAATTTCAATATGTCCAATACCACTTCAAACGTTTTTGGCATCCACCCACAACTTGCCATACACTTCCGTCAATTGGTAGTAAATTTAAATCGATTTCATACCTTTTAATTAAAAAAAGTGAATCACTGCGTTAACTTTGGGAGCCCCATCACAACCAAGACTAATCTTTCCAAGGAGGTGCGCGTAGGCTTGCTTGGGAGTGGGGGAAGCAACAGACATAACAGCGTTACCAATAGCCGCATGAAAGATATCGCAATAACCGCAGCGCTTTGGAGACTTTACTTTTTGGATTACCCTCGTACTTATTAAAATATATTTTTTACCTCACAGAATGTAATGAGGCCTAAAAACGATTCGTCAAGTGTGAGTTATTTTCTAGCAACTTTCAACAAAAGTGAATTGCGTAATTTTTTTATCAAACTTCAACAAAAAAAATACCTACCTTGATTAAGATGAATGAATTCGTTATTTTTGATTGATCGCAGTATTTTTCCAAGTGAGCTCGAGTTTCCTGAATATCTCACTCTTCCAATACAACGCGTATCTTTTATAAATACCTACGAAGAGGGGAAGTTAACTATGATATTTCCCTCCCTGCCCCTCTTTCTGCTCACTGAAACTGATACTGTTCGTAATAATTCATCTCAGGTACCGAATGATTTCATTAATCAAAAAGAATTTGACGATCGTTATGAGGGACCTCCCATTTGAGATGAGTGGGAGAACCGAGGAGTTGAAAATACTTGGAAGTCATTATTCATTAGTAAAGAAAGTGTGAAAGCGATAAATGACAAGTTATTAAGACAGAAAGAAAAGTTACAGTAAACTGGTTATATTAGAATAAAGGCGTTTGGTTACTTCATTTTGGTAGCTTCATTTAGTATCCCCACTGCTTCCATTTTTCCAGAGTCAGTAGGACTTTGGCATCTCCAATTATTAGGGTTTCTATGTTGTGTGGCTGAATGAGAAGGAAAAGGGAAAAGGATTGAAAGAGAAAGACTTAGTATTTGGCTATAGTTATTTTCCTGCTAAAGAAATAACAAGATACTTACTCCTTTTTTATGCCATCTTATGACAAAGGCAACAACAATTTGAAAAGTCTCACTGTCGTCCGCAGCACGAAGGATATACGAGCCCGCCCACAGCAAATATTGCCGCCTCCATTTATTTATTTCAAAGGGTCCAATATTGATATTTCTGCCGATTTCAGTGCTACAGGAATGGCAACCAAAGTTGATTAAAACACGTATTTACTCACATTGTTCGATTGCTTGCATACATCTCATTTCGATCTTGGTTTTTGACTTAAATAAAACTCTCGAGAAAATAAAAAAAAGTATTTATTTTAAATAATGTAAGGAAATCGCCGTAACAATGAAAACATTTTGTAAATTAAAATCTTTTGATCGTATGTTCGCAATATGATTATGACGTCCTTCATGGTTGCGGGGTAAATCTCTCAACTATCAAGCTGGTATCAAGAGTGCGCAAAAAAAATTCATTGCATTAATTTGTACTGTTTAACGATTTACTCATTTAAAAAAATATTAAGTTTACTATTCAAGGTGCAATATCATCATTCAGATTTGCAACCATGCTTGAAATGGCTATGATCATGTTTGATGACATGGTGACCAGATCTGAATATCCAGGTACTTCCCCATCGTCCTATTCCCAATCTCCTTTCCCTCCCTACTACCATTAGCCTCACAACATACCCCAAATACGGATGCCAAAGTCTCACTGGCTCCAGATGATTGGGAGCAGTTGGGACTCTTGTGAGATTTCACATTTAAAAAAACCTGGATACGCATAGTTTGGGTCAACTTATGCATTCATTTTAGGTAAAAGTACAGTAGACATTATTTGTATAAATCGTTGTGTATAAAATAAAAAATATTTTCACATTGTTTCTAATACCACCAAAAAAGAATAGTGAATTATATTAAATTTGACTTGTATTGTACATAACTGGCAATTCTCCAACATTTTATTTTTATTTTTTTTTTTTAAAGAAAGACAAACATTCCCGGGTTACGAATAACCCAACAATATTTGAAAATCTCCTACTACCACCACAGAAAGCCGAAAATGTTGCTTGTGTTGTGATGGAGGACTTAGCCAGCCGATGAATCGAACACGCGACGCTCGGGTGAGACCCAAGCACTATGCCCACTCAACCACTGACCGGTCAAGACATTCTATCATATTTTTTATGGCTTAGCGGATCTCTAAAAATAGTTGGGATTAAATGATTAATACTTTTTTTTTTCCAGCACTCTCTTCTAAGCTTAGTTTTTCTCAAGTGTGAATTATGCATGGTTGAACCCAATCAACAAAATGTGATTATTTTCTCACGAATATTATTTTAGTATTTTAGTTTAGTTTTCTGAAGCATATTTTTGTGTTTAATTCAAATTGACCATTCAACATACATGGCAAACAATGTAGACACATTTTAAATGCATTGGAACGCTTTCTTTTTAAATTTTTGAATATATTTTTGTTAGTAAAGGCGAATTTGTAAAGGCAAACCACGTATTCCTTTGGAGTTGTTAATTAATTCATTTGCATAAATTTGCTTAAAATAAAATCATACTTGAAACTGACTACTCATTTTTTGTTTAACATAAGTATTTTAGTAACGTTTTTTGACACTGGCTATTTTTCATGGTAACCAAACAATTATATATCCGTGTCACAAACAGAGAAATACTTGATACGAAAGGTTAGATTGTTTATATAAATTCTAGAAATAAATATAGTTGGGGCATTTTATTCATAAATTTTATATTTTCTGCGTGTATTGGGTGTATTATTGTATGTTGATAAAGCTTTTTAAAACTTCAGATATTTATGTTTCATTGTTGGAGATGCTTTACATTCCTTTACTTGAATTGGCATTTAAGAGAATAATAAGAAAAAGGTTATAATTGAAAATATTTAAAAAAATACAACAACAAAAAACTAAGACAATAAATAAGATATTCATCCCGTAAATAAAGAACCAAAATTAGTTTTGAAAATTGTTTACGTTTTCTCTCATTTTTCTTCAAAACTGAATAACATCTGATGGTCAAATTAACAGAAAAATCATTTGAAATCCAAAACAACAATAAAGTTGTTCAAAGCAGTTCTATTGTACAAGGTAAAGAAGTTTATTGAATATTTTTTTTACAAAATGACGCAACAGCCGACCCAGTAAATCTTTTCTGTTCTACAATTCTCCTTTATAAAAATGATGTGGGTCGAGCATAGTATTTCAGTAACCAAATTGACTTAAGCTTATCTTTGATATTCTTATCTAATATACCAGGAATGTCTACTTTAGTTTTATATAAAAAAATGTTATTTATTACACGAATATTTATTATGGGCCATATTATATAAAATACATATTCATCACACGTCTATTTTTATGATCCCGAAAGAACGAAAAGAATTTTCTCGAAATGTGCAATATAACATTCTATCAAATTTTGAAAATGTTATTCCGTATAGGCTGTATAAATTCAAATTCCTATTTCTCTTTCTATATTAAGCGTTCTCTGTTTGCTTTTGAGACAAAAAGGCTCAGTTTTCCTAGAAAAGGGTAGTCAAATATTAAAAGAGAGAAAAGAAGGGTCTTTTGAGATCTGTATTTGTTTCAATTGATACCAGGCCTCAATCTGATGTACCGCTAGCTTCAATATATCCGATAAGCCATACAGATAATAAATTCCCGACGCTTGATAATATACTTTTGAACAAAATTGGGTGGATAAAAAAAACATTAAATTTCGTTGGGAATGAACATCTTGTTTTCTCCTAACTTTCTCCTTACTTTTGATTTTTGATAGTGTGATATTGTTTCAGCGCGATTATTATTTTAAAAATATAATTTTTTTTTCGAAAATTTAATAATGATAATTATCCTTAACAAATCTAAGAACAGTTTTAAATTACCGCATACAAAAAGAACAAACACAAATTCTAAATAAATAATTGTGGAATAAAACATAACTTCGTAAGAACCACAAATTTATTGATAATGTAGGTTTCATACAAACGTATCGATATCACTAAAGCTCTACATATTTTCATAAAAACGATTATTTTGTATCATTAACATCACATACTGATAATTCACTATTAACATAAAGTTGAATGTAACATTTTTTCTTCATATTCCTTTGAAACCACTAAAACATAACTTTGAAGAGTTTTTCAAAAAATCCCGTCCAAAAAATTGGACGCCTTGCATAGAATCTATGTTTGAACGAACAATGATAAGGATGGGTTGTTTTAAAGAATTTAAATTCAACAAATTTCAAAGATAAATTGCAAGGACTGTGAAAGTTATGTTATTATTTCATCATAGGCTGGTTGATTGATATTAGGTACATAATAAAATAAATTGACTAGAACTTTCACAGAACTTGAATTTTAACTTTGATTTTTAAATTTGATGGACCGTTCATTTTCTGTGATTATTTATTTTGCTGACATTTTTGGATTTTGAATTGATTTTAGATCTTTACATAAAATTATATATTTTTTTATTTCGTTTATAACTATTTTAAAATTGGAACCAAAAATTACGGTGTAAATAGTAGAAAACTAATAGAAAAATTATACTAAAATATGAACTGTGTTTACTGCAAACATACTATGTACCTTTCCTGGACAGTTTACTCATTGCCCCATGGTTTCATGGTATCATTGGGAATAAGTAAGTGAATAAAACCATCAAAACCGAAAATTAGGTTACAGACCCAAGTATTTTTTTTCCTTGAAGAGAAGTGGATCCACAGGTGTACCAATACCTTTATTTGTGAACTTGGCATTACCAGACAACCACCATGCCACCAACCACAACAATATATGTATACGGTACGTGCCAAATATCTTAAACAAATAATCGCATAAGTGCTTACATCCAACCGTACAGAGACCTGTGAAATATTAATTTGTGTTAGCTCAAAATGTACATACACTGCGCACAGCATCTAACAAATTACGTAGCATCTAACAAATCACGTATTGCAACTATTTATTTTAGTTCAATATTTAAGTAAAATATATATTTCATGATGTAAACATACATTTTATTTGATTAAATTCTTTTTAACGATAATACAAATAAATTTCATATACCACTTGCGTCACCGCATTTGATCACACTCCCCATCTTTGGGAGTTGACTGTAAGCAGAACTTAACAGAAGCTTACAGTAAGTTAGCACTTCAATCAGCCTTCCAACCCCAAATGTGAATGCTATAGTTTTACTGGCAACAGACGGTTGGGAACAATCGGGAATTTTGTGGGGTTTCACCCAAAAACAATAATTATAAAACGCTAGATTGGTACATGGAGATACAATTATTTATTTATTTATTTATACGCCCATTGGGCTTTTACTTTTAATTAGAGACACTACTGCGTACTAATAGCTTGTCGAAACTTCTTCCACCGTCAGAATGCGATAAACGGTGCGCGTGGACCGGACTCGATCGTTTTAGTTAGAGTTTTGGGAGAGTTGAAGTTTCGTTGTGGCATTTTTTTTGGCTATTCACTCATATAAATATAAGACATAAATGGATTGGAATTAAAAATACGAAAACCATTAGTATTCAAAATATTAAAAGGGTTCAAATTCCAACCATAAAATTATTATTTTATGATTCGTTACGGCCTTGAATAAAAGCGTATAGATTCAGAGTGAATTTTTTTTAACATTTTAAAGCGCTCTTTGCTGTCCTGCTTCAATTCTTTTACGAGCACAGCACTGCTCAAAATAGAATGAAATTGATTGAAGCACTTTTAACGATGTAATTAAATTTAAAGAACCTCTTCAAAAAAATATTATTGTAGGAGTATTTTTATCGCTTATCATCACGATGAAACTGTTTAGTTGGCCACTTTGCATATCCTTGAACGTATTCTGTCGGAAAATGTATTTAATTTTTAAGTATTTTTTGTTATAGGAAAAAGGATAAATATATTTTTTTTATTTAATGTTTCGCTTGCTCTGTCCTAGAATTTTTTCTTTTTTTTTTAATTAATTTAGTGAATCATAACTTCTTGAAATCAACACAGATTTTTTTCTATTTGGCAGGTGGGTGATGGTACCGCCGTCCCGGGAACCAATTATTGAATAACCAACACCTCTGATATAGGTCACCGCAAGTGGTTCGCTAGGTTTAGGGATATAGCATGTGATGTATCTTCCCACCTAATGCGTGGCGGGTCGGGTCGGGAGAGACTGGTGGAGGAAGACATTTTGACCTCTCCAGCCGGACTCTCTCTCGACCCATCGCCTTGCACCACAGAAGAGGGATGGATTCATACGTCCGTCACCCATGGGCACACTGACCCTCAGATTCCTACCTTCCCCTCATACCTTTTTCCTTCCCAGAACTTTCTCTCCTTCCTTTTCCTAAAAAAACCCTCCACACAGCATCCCCAATGATGAGTGGGGTTCCCTTGTGGGGAGCTAATATAAAAAAAATATATCTTTGTTTCACGATTTATAAACGTAATTACAAAAATTAAAGTTGTAGTGTAAATTAAATCCCCGTCTTCTTTATCTCAGTTATATACTTGCCGAGGAAAGATTAAGCCTGTGATAGACCACGCTATAAGCGCGTCATATTCTCGTGGCTTTGCCTATATTAGCATATCGTTGGCCGTATATTCCCTTTGGGATTGTATGGCGAGTGACATGTTGAAATAGGCCAAACCATGATGCGTATAGCGGAATCTGTCAGCCCCATAACTAAAGATTCATTAATCTTAACAGTCGTCTACACGATGTTGGTTATGTCATATGTATCTTCTGTGTTTTTCGTTCTCATGCAAAATGTGTGAGAATGAAGTTTTTTAGTCGACTCAGGTACGACCTCTATCTGGAACTACCACGGTAACAAAATTCTTGCAAAAGTAAACTCTCGGAGTTTTTATTGTAAAATTCAAAATACAGCCCAGTTACCCTAAAATAAACGATTTTCCATTAATAAAAAAAATATTATCGTTCTTTGAATTAACACAAACGACAGACTACATGATACAATAAAATAAAATCGTTATCTTAATGACCTAAGTAAGGAAGGTTTATTGGACGGACTTAAGGTCAAATCAGCCCTAGCAGGCCTAGACAATATAAGTTTTAGCGGGGTATATTTTAATTAATTCTGATGAACGTAGTCGTAAAATGTTAGATATTTTTGACTTAATCTCTTGGAAAATTTACAAATTCATCATCTGGAAAAATAAAATCTTGTTTTCACTGCTAATTTTACAGCTGAATAAGTTTAAAAAAAATTCAAACATATTTGAGAGTTGTATTTACGATGACACAGAAAAATATTTAGTATGAATTCACAAAACAAATTCAGCATATGGCGACGTACAACCAGCCAGCCGTACTGTAAAATCACAAATCTTGTGTAGACGACCGTTTTAAATTTAATGAAAATATTGTATTTTACATACCGCTTACGATCATGTAAAACTTAAACATGATATTACTGAGGTATTCACAACCACAATCCTTTTTTTTCTCGTACATACATATTTTGATACCTCATTTATATTTTGCTACCCCATTTAAAATTTACTACACCATTTATATTTTGCAACCCCATTTACATTTTATTAACCCATTTCTATATTTTGCTAACCCATTTACACATTCTTACCCCATTTATATTTTGTTAAACCATTTAAATTTTGCTACCCCATTTAAATTTTGCTACCCTGTTTACATTTTGTTACCCCATTTATATTTTGGTACCCCATTTACATTTCGTTACCCCATTCAGATTTTGCTCTTTCATTATATTTTGAGCTAGTAATTAAAATTTGTTTTTATTTTTCCATAGAATTTTGGGAGGACCACTTCCACTGTCGGTACCTCAACAGCTCGCGCACCCCTTACAACCTGAAATACACCACCCCCTGCACGGGGAGGGAAAAACTCACCAAACAAAACACCGACTTCGAGGATCAGCTCCAATTCGTCTCCGATGCGGTTATGGCATTTGCTTATGCCATTAGGTGAGTCACGAATATATTTTCTTTATATTACATTTCCGTATTTTTGATTGGAGAAAGCTCTGTTTTATAATTGATCTATCTGTGACAAGGTAGGATATTATTATCTTGGAAAAATCATGGCATTTTTTGAAGTTTTAGTTCATTTATCTACAGTTACGCAAGATACACAACCAACCGATATTAGTATTATTGATTAAGCAATATTAATCCTGTTGTTTGTAAGAACTTTCTAAAATTCATAGAAAAACAGAGTACTTATTAGAAAATATACTATTCTTATTTAAAGTAATTATGATGGATTTATGCCGCCATTCTTAAATTTGTATAGTAGTGGTTTTTGTAATTGTCTTTTAAGCAGTTGTCCGTGATTCGATTCCCTGTCGTGGTAATTTAAAAAAATATTTTTTTAAAATTTTTTATGAAGGTACTTTTATTTAATTTTATGTGATTTTTCACTTGTCCCAAAATATTGTAATAATAATTCCACTAACCATTACGTTTAATTTTTGGGGTATAATGCCGTGATTTACTTACTTTTTCACTACCCAACAGCGGTACAGTGTCCATTATCAGGGCAGATAATAAATAAATCATAAATAAGAATAAATCAGATATAAAAATGGCTGAGGAGATCTCAAATCAAATCTTTTAATACTTACCGGTGTTGTAAGTTCTGAACATTTTCAATGCAGTATCATTAAATAGAAAAAAGAAGACAAACGTCATTTTAAACCTACTATATTGTTCCTCTATTTTTATGAATCCGATAAAACTTAATTATGTTTTTCTTGGTATCTTAATTCATGTTAACCAATGTATTACTTTTTTCCTAAAAAAACACGTTATTATCAGAGATGTGCAAAATGGGTACCCAAAACCATTTGAAATGCAAAATGGAAATGGGTCAAAAATTTTCCATTTGAAAATGCAAAATGAAAAATGGGTTTTAGAAAAGCATTTCAAATGCAAAATGCAAAATACCTATTTTCAAAATGCATTGAAAATGCAAAATGGTTTCTCAGGTCAAAAAATTAAAATAATTATAGAATATTTAAACAATTTTGTCATTTAATAATGGACATCAATGGAGAACAAACATATTACATGATGGTAAATCCTAAAACACTACGACTACAGATTATGAAACCACAAAAAATTTGTGCGGGACTAAGGTTGCCAACGTAAAAACATAGAAACTTTTATCTAACATTTAATATTACAGCGTCATGGCCCCATGTTCAGTACCTATTTGAATTAGTATTTTTTGTAATGGAGCAACTTGATAAATATAAATTATCTCTCATAGCGAGGTTGAGGACCGACTGATATTTGGGGCTCATGAAAAAAAGATGAGTGGAGATAGTAGGAAGAATGTTGCAAAAAAGCATTTAAAACGGAAAATGCACTGAGAAAAGCATTTAAAATTCAAAATGCAAAATGACATTTAGAAAAGCATTTAAAATGCAAAATGGAAAATACCCATTTTGCATTTTGCATTTCCATTTGAAATGGATTTATTTGAAATAAAGCACATCTCTGGTTATGATACTGTACTTAGTGTTAACTGAATTAATTTTTACGTTTCTATGAATTAAAATATGATGAAATTTAATTATATCATATTTTAATTTTGTTTCACTACTTCTAAATCTGTGTAGACATTTAGTAGGAGGAGTAAAATAAACTATTCTGTTATTTAATAGATTTTTTTTATTTCGACGAAAACATTTGTTATGATTTATTCAGTTCCAGAAAAAACATAAAGTCTATTCCTACCTTCCAGAGAATCTCCTTTACAAAGTAGCTGTAGTAAAATATTATATTTGTACCTATATAATCAGGAGAAAAAATATTATATTATGTTAACTACATACTCCAAAGGATATTTTTGGGTAATGTTGTTTGAATTTAATTGTTGAAAGAGGTCTCTAGACTTTTTTTCCTGCCAATTTTTTCTGTTTCTGTTAGAACCCTGTGATTGATGGTATGCCTAAAATTTTTATTTCTCTATTTTTGCCAAATTTCCCTAGATTTAAGAATAGGTGTATGAAGTATTCTTGATTGCCCAATACTGCATTCCCTAAAATATTAAAATCTTTAGTACTGTATAGAGGGGAGGGGGGAAGGGGCTAGGATATTTCGAGAATAATAATTCCCCACAATATTTTCATATCCTTTTTAATGCATTTCCGATTAAAAAAAAACTTATTCATCCCACCACTGAAATAGTGTTTATCTCTGACATTCGTATATATAAATATAGAATTAAACAAGTCGTACAAGTTTTATCAAACTTGGCTATTGAGATTACTGGTATCAACTGTGCAAGTTCAAATCTCGTGAACCCCCATTTACATTTCATGTACCCTCTTTTTTTTCATTGATTTGAATCTCCTGCAGGTCGAAATCAACTGGGGTTCGATATAGACCACATCGAGAATGTGTGCCTTATGATAATAATTGGATCTCATTTAGAGCCTAATGCTCGTAACCAAAGACAAATCATTTTTGGGATTATTTGTTTCCTCAAGTGGACGAAGTATCATTTTAATAATATGTCTTAACCTAATAAATAGAATTCATACTGATTTCGAAATAAATTCTGATCTTTTGCGATCAGTAAATTGATTCATTTTGGTGACTTACTCGAAAAGGGCAGTTTTTTATTTATAATTTTAGATTCATTTTGAAACGTCACTAAAGCATTTTTTATGGAATGTAAAAACTTGTATATTTTGTAATAACTCTTGCTTAGTCAGGGAAAAAGGTTAAACTAATATTGAAATAAGAAATAATAAACTTGAAGCATAATAAATTATTATAAGCAATAATCAGTCGCCCTTAAATCAATACAAATTGAAAATATCTCACGAGGAAAAATAAATGCCGACGGGAATTGAACCCGCGCCATCTGATGTTTGGTCAGACGCTCTGGACCACTGAGCCACGTCAGCTTATTTCCAACCCGCCAAATAATTCAATATTTACTAGTACTTCAATCTTGAATAAATTACTGCTTGATTAAGATATTACAGGTGACTAATTATTGCTTGTAATAATTTATTATCCTTTGTGCTATGCATAAAAACCTTGTCTAATAAACATCAGTTTATCATTAAAAAAAATTATTGAAGCATAATGCTTTAAAGTTTGAAATTTGGTTCGTTACGTTTGGTGACTTAGCAGGGGTGCCCGGGTTTGTGGGGTAAGATTTGTCTAGGTTTTGGCGGCGAAAACGTTGCCCACCTACTGCATGGAGAGTCGGATCGGTAGAGACTGGTTGAGGAAGACTTTTTACCTCTCCAGCCAAACTCTCTCTCAACCATCGTCCAAACGTCAGTCATTCATTCGTTTTTCCTTCCCAGAAATTTCTCTCCTTACTTTCCTAAAAAATACCCTCCTCACAGCGTCCCCAAAGATGACATAGGCCCTGAGGGATTTTTTTCCTCAAGTCCATCTATGTGGAGCTAATGTAAAAAAAAAGTTTAAAATATCACAAGGAAATATAAGAAAAAGGGGGTAGCGGGAAAACAAACTATTTAAAAGAAAATAACATGATTATTTTGACCCCAAGCACTTCTTTGGTATTATTCAGTTTACCCAAATTATGATTGCTCTATTTTCATTATTTTTTTTGTGGTTATAGTAAAACATTTCATTTATATTTTTTTTTGCATTAATTAAAAAACTTTAATAAAGGCAAACATTTTTTCTTTTTTGAAAATTGATGAAATTGTGAAAATGTGAATTTTAGTTTGCATTTATTCAGTTGTAAATGTCAACTTATAACAAAAGTTAAGCCTGCGAACCCATTGTTTCAACAGTTCCGAGCTTTGTTCAAGGCTACCATTTGTCCAATGAAATAACATTTGTATGACTGCATTGTAAGTATTTAAATTTTCATTACTGTCTACAGGGATATGCATAAGGAGCTTTGTAAAGGCAAAGCGGGACTCTGCGAAGCAATGAAACCAACCAAAGGACCAGAACTTCTCAGATACCTGAGGAAAGTCCAATTCGAAGGTAAGGCTTTGACGCTTATGCAATTATCTTCTTATGTTTGACTGTAGGGACGACAAGACCACTTTAAATTGCAAACTTATTTAGTGACGATACACAGCTGAGTACTTAATTATTCGAATCAAGTGCGCAACCATAATAGGATTGCTGGCAAGTTAACTGCTGTAAATTTATACCAGCAAACAAATTATTCTAAAGCTTAACCAAATTTTGTTGAAGTTTGCACATTTGCTTTAACTGGCATCCATATTAATAACACGTAATGAAAACATGTATACTGTATTCTGTTCAAAGTTATGCCTTGTGCACAATATTCCAAACAGCAGATAAAACAAGTATAATTTGAAATACAACAAGAAGAATGATTATTTAATATTTTCTAAATGCTTAAGACTAATTTATTAATGATTGAGTAATAAACTTGTGTCCTTACCACGAAGTTGATTAACTAGTAGTAATGCTTCATTTTAAATATATTTTTTTCTGAAATCTTTAATCGAATGTGTAATCAAATAACTTAATGTCTTGTCTCATGTTTTGATGGAAATAATATAGTTAGCTCAAAATCTGACTGCCAATTTCCATTCTAAAAAAGCTATATGTGCTTAACTATCAAAGCCCATCGTCCGCAAATTTATAGTGCTGCATACAAACTCTTCGCCTGCAGTCTACGTCATGATCGTGATTTAAGTATTTATTAAAACCAGCAGATAAAAACCCGCTGCTGCATTTTGAAAACGTTAACGGTTCTTTTTGAAAATTATAGAGGGTGCAACTTCCATTTACAACGATCCTAAGCTGTTCAGTAACTAAGAAAACTAGCAGTTAAAAACCCGCTACGCGGGTTTTTAACTTTCAAGCCCTGCGTGCGGCACTTAGTTGGGCTTCGCCCAATTTAACTGATACTAACAACAATAAACCTATAATAACCATACCTAACCTAACCTCACCTATCATTTTATTATACATATAAGTACATGTCAGATTAGAGATTTATTGGCTAATTTTACTGTACTGGTGTTCTGTCAAAATGGTGCGTAATTATTATTAACGTTAATAATATTATGTGTTAAGATACCCGTTATTTATTAAAATAAGTGTATTAAGGCAAGTTTTTTAAAATATGTTTGTATTTAAAAAAAACCCAACTTAACCTAACATAACCTATCCTAACTTAACCCAACCACACCTATCCTAACCTATCCTAATCTCACCTATATTTACCCAACCTAACCTAACCTATAATGACCTAAACTAACCTAACCTAACCTATAATAACTCAGCCTAACCTATCCTAACCTATCGTAACCTATATTAACCCAACCTATCCTAATATAACCTATAATAACCCAACATAACCTAACCTATAACAACCCAACCTAACCTAACATATTGAAACCTAATCTTTCCTTACCTAAGGTATTGTAACCTAACTTATCCTAACCTAACCTATAATAACCTAACCTAACCTAACTTAAAATAAAAAAAACGCTTTCTAAATAAAAATCGTATTTAAGGGTGGCCAGATCCCAAATAATTTCCTAAATGGGTAAGGTAAATTAACATACATATATTATAAAATAATCGTTTTATTATACAAATAAGTACACGTCAAATTAGAGACTTGTTTGCTAATTTTAAAATCAACGCAACGTTTCTAGCTTCCGATTGTTTTTCATGTTTTTTATTGGGTTGGCAGTGCCCACACTTCCTAAAAACAAACGCGTATTTTGCGCGAACTTTATATTGGTGTTCTGTCAAAATGGTGCGTAATTATTATTTACGTAAATAATATTAAACATCATTATTTTTAAAAATCGTAAATACGGAGAATTGTTTTTTATTGTCATTAAGTTGAATCAAACGTTTGTTTTATTTTTAACGATAACGATAACGTAACGATAGTTGTACGTAAAGAATAACCGTTGTTTGAATAAATGAAATTGTACGTATTTGCTATGGATAATTTCAAATTAAACTCTTTTATTCGCTATTATGCCTCCAGAGGTGCGCTCAATCGGCCAATAGGGAAACTAATCCAGCGGCCGGTTAAGGAGGGATTGGCATTTTCAAGGAACCTTAGAATGCGTGATTCTTGAAAAACGTCAAATATTTAAAACGTAATTGTGAATAGTTTTTACTGTAATGTAATTGATCTAATTGATTAATAACTTTCTAAAACATATTTTCTTCAACATTATCCAACAACGATATGAGAAGAAACCATGTTTTTGAAGAAATCTCGGTCGGTTAAAATTGAGGGGCAGACTGGTCATTTTTTACCTGCAGACACATGATTTATTTATTTTGCGCGAAGGCTACGTGAATTTTACCCGAAACATAACATTTGAATTCGACCAATCAGAGGGCCGAAACCATTCAGACGCTAGCATAATAATACTATCAGATAATACAATCAGATTTTAAATCATAGAATAAAGAATAACCCAAGAAGTGTTTAGTGGGCGTGTTTCTTGATCCAAATATTTGCATAAACGGAGCCCATATTTCATATATGGAAATCGGTTTAAGAGAAATTGAATTTTTACTAGGAGCATTTTTTGAAAATGCCGCGTAGTTCAGTGATTTTTTGCACAAATCGTAGCACGCATGTGAATTTAAAGAAAGGCGAAATCTCATTTCATCGGTAAGTTATTTGACAACCAAATATATTTGACAGCCAAATTAGAATTCACACGCAAATATTCGTCTTGCTAAACGCCGCCGCCGGGTAAAAACAAATTGACAGGTCGGTGGGAAGTTGAGTAGTGATATTTAATTACTATTGCCTCGGGGAACCTACAATAATACACGGAAATTTTCGCACAACTTTAATCGGTAAATATAATGGCGTTTTGTCAGGTTATATTGTATTCTGTCCGTCTCGTTTGATACACTGGTAATACAATATAAACACAAGAAAATAATATTATGATTCTAGAATAATAGTGCTTACAAATTTAAAAAAAAAGATTTGTTATACAAATTTTTAGCATTATTCTAAAATTCAAATTAATAAAATAATATGTTACACTATTTATAATAATATTTTGTTATTCCCGAAGAGTTCAGAATATAACGCATATTAGGAGGAATCTACTCAGTTGAACAGAGTATCGAAAAAATCTTAAACTATTAGGTACTATTTATCTGTACATTACATTACCTTTTTTAATAATATTTGTTTACTGATAATAATCCAATAATAACACAATAGAGACCATATAATACAAACTGAAAAACATAACAATTGAATGAAGAAATTGGTAGGAACCTTGCCAAAAATTAGATTCATCTGAATCAATTAATGACAAATTGCTTAAAAACTTACATCATTACTTTTATGACGTCTGAACATTTTTTTTATGAAAAACTTGTATGCAATATGATATGATTTTTCAGTTTTAGTCTATTCCAGCTTTTATGAATATTAACAGAACGCAGAAGTAGATATTTATTTATCTTTCAAATTTTCTATTCAAAACAACAATTTTCAACATCGTGCAAAACGAGTTGTATTTTATTTAAATTAAATGTTTAAAAGTGTTATTATGTCTTTTTAGGTCTATATTAGTTTTTAGCTAAGCAGATTTCCTTGTCATATCTAATGGAATGTAATATACTATGTAATATGTAAGGAAGTGTAAGAGAGACAGAGTGTCAATAATAGTCCTTATTAAATTCCCTTACTGCTGATTTGAAAACCGAAAATACCTTCTCACTTTTTTTAATATTAAGAGTGAACGAAAATAAAAACAAAAACAAAAAACGCCGAAGAGACAAATAATGAAATAAACATTTTTTTAATAAAATATATTTGAAGAAACACAAGGTTCTGAAGAAAAACAAAATCTTGCTGAAAAATGTCAACATTTTCCGAAAAATGTGAAGAAATTCGAAAAGATCAAGCAGCATGACATGAACAAATAATTCCCCAAGTAAATTAAATCACGGATTCGATGTAGAAGTCGTCTCCCAAGAGATTTGCATTCACATATTCGTGTGGAAGACTTTTGACATCGAAATAATATTTTTATTGTGTTTGGCTTGTAAACTGGTTGATACTTCATCATTATTTTGGGATGAGTATGTATAGGTACTTATTCGAGAAATGTACATAAATGTTCTTAAATCGACTTTCAGGAATATGACAAGATATTTTGTACAATCATACAGAGGTAGTGGAACTATGGCAACCCAATTGGAAAATGGTTTAAGGTTTAAAGTAGTGAAGAGATGGCCTGTGAAGAATCTGGCAATACAGATATAATCACTAAAGACGACTAACCTACGTTCAAACGAAGTTTGCATATAGCTTGCATAGCTATGAATACTTTTATTTATTTATTTATTGTAAGAAACAAACAGCAATTTTATACAGGATGAGTTATACAAGAGGTAAAATATGAGGTTAGCCAAAATAGTTTCTTATGCTAATGTTGGTTAATATCATATAATACAAAATTGTAATTGGTTATAACCATTAACTGAAAATTAAATTAACAAAAAAGAAGAGAAAAAAATCATATAAATATATAAGGAGGAAGAAGGAATAGGAAAGGGCATGAGGCAGAGGAAGATGGGATGGGGACAGGAGATGCTCACGTTGTACCTTTTCTATAACTGTGCATTAATTTAATTAACATTTGTGGTCGTACGCTTGACTTCGTTTCGGTATTTCACAAGAGTATTATTAAGAATATCGATATTGTTAAATTGCGTGTTATATTGCGCGCATATACGGGGGATTGAAGAATTTTTTCTAAGGTTGGTACTGCACGCGGGCAAATGAAAAAAATGGTTCTGTCTGGTTGGCCTTGTAGGTATGTGAATTCTTAAATAATTTACGAGTTCAGGAGAGTCCATGCCGTTATTCAGAATTTTGAATAAAAATATTTGATCAGATATTAATCTACGTGTTTGAAGTGGAGTAAAGTTGTGAAATTTTAAGGATTCGGTGTTATTTGCAAAGAGTAAATTGAATTTATAATTTATGTGTTTAAAAAATTTGTTTTGCACACTTTCGATTCTGTCAATATGGCATTGGTAGAACGATTCCCAAATAAGTGTGCAGTATTCTAATTGGGGGCGGATATACGTGGTGTAAAGGGAATACATAGTTTTAATATTGCGAAAAGGTTTAGATATGAGAATTATAAATCCCAACATTTTATTGACTTTGTTGATTACTTTGTTAATGTGTTTGATAAAATTTAGTTTTACATCCAGTACTACCCCAAGGTCACGGATTAATTCTATTTCATTGATATGTGTATCATGAAAGTTATAATTCAAAGAAATTTTATTTTTGTTACGCGTAAAAGATAATTTTTTGCACTTAGAAATGTTTATGATTAATTTGTTTAATTTACAGTAGTCAAATAGACGATTTAGGTCTTCTTGAAGTTTTATGCAGTCATTGATAGATTTGATTACTAAGTATATTTTTTTGTCATCTGCATATGCAAGGTAGTTAGCATGTAAAAAACATTTATAAATATCAAATATATATATATACATTAAACAATAATGGTCCCAGATGAGAACCTTGCGGTACGCCAGAGGGCACAATAAAAAAACTAGACTTAGTTCCCACAACTGATACGCACTGTAGTCTTTTCTGCAGATATGAAGTTAGCCACCTAAGTAAGTCACCATGGATTCCTAATTGGTGTAATTTTTAATGAGGATAGAGTGGTTAACTTTATCGAAAGCTTTCGAGTAATCTGTGTAGATAGCATCTACTCGGTGTCCATTATCCAAATTGCTTGTTAAGAATTCAGTAAAGTTGACTAAGTTTGTTATTACTGACCTTTTTTGTAAAAAACCATGTTGTTGATTTTGTATGCTGTGGACAATAGTTATATAAATTTGATCGTACACAATACGTTCAAAGAGTTTACTTTATACTGTGAGTATTGAAATTGGGTGATAGTTTGCAATGTTACTTTTTGAACCAGTTTTATGGATGGGGATTATAATGGCTTCTTTGAATTTTGTAGGAAATTTTCCTTTTTTTAAGGACATGTTAAATAAGTTAGTTAAAGAAAATGCAAGATTTTCGGCACATTTTGAGATAAAATATGGCGAGATACCATCGCTGCCCGCACCCTTTGTAACATACAATTCATTCAAGTATTTATTGACCAATGAATTGTTTATTTGTACGTTCCCGATCGGGTTATTATTATTAACGCAGGTAGAATTATCTATATTACTGGGATCATCCTTGCTCTCATCGCTTACGTAAGTAGATTGAAAGTGTTTACAGAACAGTTGGCACACTTGATGAGCACCGGTGCCTGACTCGTCTTTTAGGTTAATGATTTGTGGTATGCCATATGTCCTATTTTTCTTTTTAGCGTAATTCCAGAGACTTTTATTATTAGTTGGAATACTAGACTCAACTGAATTTATATATTGGGTGTAACAATGTTTCTGTAAGTGTTTTTGTTGTATGCGTTTGATAGAAAACTCTATGTAATCTACTGGATTATTATTTGATTTACATTTTTTGTGTGGTCTTTGTTTCTCATTTATGATTTTGATTAGGGGAGGTGAGTAGCATTTGGGAAAATTTTTCTTTTTTATGAAACGTTTAGGGGCAAACTGGTTAATGGTGTTATTTAAAATGTCATAAAAAGTATAAATTGCTTCGTCAACATCAGCATTATCGTGAGTAAAAAAACAGTCAGTTTTAGACAGGTGTTGGTTTAGTAAATCATAATCAGCTTTATCATACCGATAAATTTCTTTTGGTGGAGCAATGATAGTTGGAAGTGTGTCTAATTGTAGTATGATTTTATACATATACAACATAAATTTTATAAATATACAACATAAAAACATTAAAAAAATTATAACAAATCCCAGATTGCAACCTAGCAGAAAAAAATACTCCAAGAGGAATATAGCTTACAAGCATTCCGCAAAATAGGAGCTATTTGTTTCACAATAAATATAAAGAGATATTAATTTTGTTCTTTATGTTCCTGAGGAAGAACACTGGTGTTAAAAGGTTCAATAGAACAAATTCTTTGTAATGGACAAGCGTTCAACAATCGAACATCATGAATTGTTAGAAACACATAATCTGCCAGAAAATATCGCCTCAACAATATGTAACATTTTACAAGAGATTTTCATTAGAAGTGTTATAAGTGGGCTAGAAATATTATCCTGTTTTTGTTCAAGGTAAAAGTCGGATATTGTCTTTCAAGAGCTTTGAACTTTATTGGAGTTTGAGAATATTGTTTACCTTTATATACGCAAAGTAACGGGTTTACTCCTATAGGTGATGTCTAAGCCTTAAAAACTAACTAAGCGAAGAAAACAACGTAGTTAAGCAAAATTATGTGTTTTTGTTTTAAAATTTTAAAGTATTTTAAACCCAGAAAAAATAAAATATCTATAAAAACTGCTTCAACTTTCGAAATCCCATATTTTATGATGATGTTTTTATTGTATAATGTGGAAAATTAAGTTCTTCAGAAAGTTTTTTTGTTTACAAGAGGAAAAAGTAGTATCAAGAAGAAAAACATAACATAGCGTTATTCTTTGTCAGGTCCATAATCCATAAATTGATACTTTTTTGAAGTGGGTTATTTTTTTAATGGTTTTTGTAGTTAGAGGGACGTCTAATAATTTTTTAGAGAACTTTTCAAATTTCTTTGTTCAAAACTCATTTTAATTGTAGGTTGGTGTTGTAGTTGCAGACCAAATTGTTATTGTGCGTTGTTAATTTATGGCCAGTTTTCATGAATTGAACTCAGGAGTCACCTCATTCTACGGTATGTGAACACTGATAAAAAGTTAGATATACCCAAAATTTAACAACATAAAACAATCGTGCTCGTATTGATCTGTTCGAAAAACATAACCAAGGATTTTTTTCTTAGATTATCATTTCTTTGCCCCTTGAAGTGTCTCTAAACGAAACGTGAAAAACATAAAAAATGTAATATAACATGATAGATTGTTAAATGAAATTGTTATTGCTCGCAACAAAGCCATTATTCACCTCAATCTCGGGATAATCGTTTCATTCCGTCAATGGAAACCGCTTCACCAGCATCTCAGGTGGGTTAGGTGTCCAAGGACACCGTGAATGGGGTTTCCAACAAGAGCACAGATTATGTGGGTACCTATTTGGCACTTGGGTACTTGGTAGCATAGCAGTTGGGTGGGTACCCGGGTACTTTAGTAGTAGGTTAGTTGAGTAGACGGCAGCCAAACGCCCGCGTCAAGGATAAGGGGTATCGAAAATCGCTTGATCGCCTCTCAACTCAACCTTTAAGCTGCAAAATTGAAACTACTCGGTGAGGGACCTTTTATAATTTTATTTAATTTGTTATTATATAGGGTAAAACTGAAATATATACTATTCGGAAATTATGAATAACTTGCATGGAATAACAGTTGTCAATAATTCGCATTATTTTTTTACATCAACTTGTCACTTATATTAGAATATGTTCTCCTAGAATCCCGTTATGTTAGATCATAAAAACATCCTTAACTTATGTATTGTTATTGTGTAATAGTGCTTAGAACTACATTCAATTATTTTTTTAAAAACAGGGTGTCTGGGGATTAAGCGCACAAACTTCGGGAGGTGATGATGGTAGAAGTAAAAAATATCAATAACTTTTTCAAAATTCCGGTTTTTTTTCCCACACAAACACATTTTCCATAGAAGAACATTATATTCTGCAAACAAACAATTCAATTTTGGAACTTGAAAACTGCATTAAAATGTTTAAATTTCTAAGAAAAAAGTCATCTGTCTTTTTTCTTGTATAAAATAAATCTTTTTTTGTGATACCGCACAAAAGTCCCCATTACTCCAAACCATCTGGAGACCGTAGCATCCCCAGTTGGAGTATTGAAGGCTGTAAGGAGGGGATGGAGATTGGAAAAATAAAGGGGGTGAAATACTTGGCTATTCAGATCTGGTCACCAAACACGGCCAAATCGTTTATAAGCAGCGTTTTTATTTTAATTGGTGGTCTTACACCAAGGCGATACTGAGAGTATCTTCCACTCTGGGATGTGCCACAAATATACTAAATATTATTTTTAGTTAGTTAATTGTGCAAAAACACAGATTGATTAAATAAAATTAACTTGCGCACGAATAAACCCGCGACCTTCGGCTTGCTAGTCCAGAGCCTTACGGCGGATTAAGCTTTGATTTTACCGAAGTGGGATTAAGCTTTTAAGTTTCTTAAAGTATTTTTATTTCTTTATTGTGACAGTTGTTTATATCATCAAACTGTGAGACCTTCACACACATCGAAATGCAAACATTATGATCGAAATATTGTTTTTATTTGTTTAAGATCGTTTTGAATTAATTCTCTCTCTTTTTTGGAGAATAACAGAAATCACTATCACGTTAAAATTATTCATTTAAAAAGATAATCAGATATAAAATAAAAAGAGATGAATAGATATGCTGTACCATTTTTCTTTAAATAAAATCAGTGGCACAGTTTTAGCTTTTGGTTTTACATCTGAATAAATGAGGTTTGCACATATATTTTTTAAATAAATTAAAAAATAATAACACTGCTAAAAAATGTGCAATTATAACTCTATGTCTGATTGTCCTAGAGAGAGACCACCTTTCAGAAATAAAATGTCAACATAAATGTTTTTAGCTTAGTTTAGTAAACAAATGGGTATAGCCACTTCAACAACTTAAAAAACTTTCCACGTCCCTTATAAATAATTGTCCTTCTCCGTAATTTATTTATTTATTTATTTACGCCCTAATGGGCTTTTACAAAAGTAGTTAACAAGTAATACAGTTGTGTTACATAGTTTACAATAAAATATGATTTTTGATTAAATTAAGGTAAATTCAAATTAATATTGTGGATTGCGGAAAGCTAAATATGTATTAAGGAACATATAAATATAAAAACAAAAGTGTATTCGGATTATTATTATTATATTATTGTAATCGGAGCATTCACGATAATTGAGTTTGCCACTGTCAAACTATTTACAGCAGAGACGTCCATTTGCAATCGAAACATTGTTCGAGACAGCTTTAGCTTTGTTAAGTGTCCAGATCCGCAAAGCCACGTAGATACTTCTTTACTCTCCTCTCTACAACTACTAACCGTCCACCACTTCTTTCTGTTTCCCACACATTGCCCAATTTGGTAATATCTTCAATAGTTCAATAGCAGCAATACGTTTATAAATCGTAAAATATATTTTTAAAAGCGTAGGTCGTATTGATTTTATTATTCAAATTGCCATTTGAACAATGCAAACGTATGACAGTATAAATCTCGCATTTAAATTCCAAATCCTGTAAGCCGGCGAAATGAGAAATTTAATTTGAAATCGTTTTCAATCAGGAAATAACAGAGAATGATAAAAACCAAAAATGTCCTTTGCAACCGTACAACATTTTTATAGGATTATTCTATTTTAAAGTAATTACAAATTTACAACAAAATGGAAAGGGTGGAAAATCCAAAAAATTTCTTGTATGAATAAATAAAATGGTTGCTGGTTTTTGTTGTAAAACGGATAATGGGATCTTCGGCTTAATTTTTATGGGTTTATACGATTTTAGACAAAATGTTTTTTACGTGCAGTGCTTTTGTATTTCGTAAATACTTTTTAAATATGTAAACGAGTTATTGCAAGACAAGTAATTACATATTTATATATTTTTAATTATCTCCGAATATTATGAAGGCCGACTATACCATACTAAGGATGAACTGGCGTATAAGAATCTAATTAGTTAGACGTAGGTGTAAAAAAACATTGTTATCAAGATTAGAGGCTTACATTAAGTAGGTATTAAGCTATAATGGATGAAAAAATTGACATTAATAACCCGTGCCTACTCTCTCTAATCGTGAAAGTCTGCTTTACTTCGATATAAAAACTAATACAAAAACATTTTCATAAATGATGCAACCTGCTTGACAATTTCCATTAACGGCATTTTTATGTTCTCGAAAACAGTGAGCAATCCTTTACTGTCCAATAAAACAGTTTTTTTCGTGTTTTGTACACATAAACGTAAAACCAAAATTAATTGAAACATTTTTGGGTGAAAATATTCTACCTGGGTAGGGATCATTTCAAACATTCTAAAACTTTTAAACAATTTATGCTTCATGACGGAAATTGTTTTTAAATCAATGATTTTTATTAGTATCTTTACCGACATTAAAATAATTTGAAATTTATTTTTAACTAACTGAATTAAAAACCCACAAATCAAAAAAAAACAATAAAAACCAACCAATAAAACTGAAAATAATTGTTAGTACTTTAACTGTGAATAGCACTGCTTCTTCCAATCAACCTACACTTACCCCTTCTCCTTGTGATACAAGCATTTAATTACAAGCTACCTAAGATTTTTGCTGTATTTTGTATTTTTTAGCTTCACCTTTACCTAGACGATGGAAGTGTGCGTGACGTGTGCATTTCGTTTAATTAAGACTTGCTGTTTTCGTGCTTTACTGCTTTTCTTAAATCAGTATCATGGTAAATAGTATTATTTTTTTATGATTATCTCATGTTTACAAGATAAGGTTTTTATGCATAGCACAAAGGATAATAAATTATTAAAAGCAATAATTAGTCGCCTGCAATATCAATACAAATTGAAAATATCCCCAGAGTAAAAATAAATGCCGCCGACGGGAATTGAACCCGTTATTAAAGGCGACTAATGCTTATAATAATTTACTTTGTTAAATAGTGTTTATCTAAACGTTACATATATGTATTCCAGCAAAATTTTGACTACACTCCATTTTTATTAAATATTATTTCAGATTTTGGATCTTATGCGCAAAACTTAAAAACTTTTCGGAATTGTCGGGCCTTGGGGAAAAAAACTAATTAATTCTTGCAAAGGACGTACAAAAACACGTTTGTCGAGCAATTAATCACTATTTTTTTATATTTATGCCTTCTGCCACCGTTGTTCTTGGTTTGTTTTCACAAACCCTCACTGAGTTATTCAAACTTACTCTCTAAGTAAGTAGGTATTTTCTACATCGTACATAATACGTTCACAACCACAAATTTTAAGCTCAAAATTCCAATTGAATACATTAATAATGTCACTTTGATACATCAATTGTTTCTAATAACGCTGTCTGACAGGAAAATTATGTCAGACCTGGTTGTGTTACAGATAGTCATTAGCAACTTAATTGACCCGTACCAAAAATTAAAACCACATCATTTTTCTCCGGGTGATTTGTAATGACATGATAGTATGTATATCATCTTCATCACAATGATGAAGTCAATTATCTTTTATGTGCACACCAAAAGATGGGAAACAAATTATATTCAATCAAAATTAGGGAAGGGGATATTATACCCTTTGATATGAAGATTTCAAAGAAAATATCCCGGATATTAACTGGGCTGAGACCAACGACCGTCAACTATATAATATAATCGTCAACTGTGTAATATTTGGATATTCATAAATAAAGACTGCCGAAGTGCTAATATCCCATTTTTCGTGCATCTCTCTTTCTTCAACTTGGTTGTGAAGTTGTGACAAACCGTTTGACTCCTTCATAATATGTTGGCAGGTTAGAAGTGGCATAGACCATTTATTTTATTTAAACATAATGTAAAGAGTATCGCCATTCTAGCAATTATTTATTTTTTGATTTACTCAACTTATTGTCAACGTAACGAATGGTTAGGTCATCAACATCGCATAATTATGACAGTCAGTTTAATTATTTTTTTTTTGGTGCAGTATTATCTCCCAAATGTCAAGCTGTCTAGCATCACATATTTGTACAATTTTAAAAGCGGAATTTAATTTGCAATTTATAGGTATGAAAAAAATGGCAATGTTTCTTTAAGCGCTGCAAAACATATTTGCCCAGGTCTAATAAAATATTTTCACTTGAGCCTATTAATCACATTACTTTTTTTATATAAGCTATTTCCCTCCAACATTCGTATTTACATATCTCCCTTTAAAACATCTACTTTTTAGAACAAATCGTTATCATCATGACGTTGTTTTTTGGTAACGTGATATTTTAGTAAATCACATTATAAATACATCAATATGTCATGTTATTATTTAACGAAAAAATAATTCCGACATTTGTACAACATTTAAAAGAGTCCAAAAAATGTTAAAGTTTTAATGCTAACTGCAAAAGCATGACAGATCTGTTTCGGAGAAAATCTTCACTGAGCTTACTCAAAAAAAAACCGACAAAAAAAAACCAGAAGTGTTCCCCTACTTCCCCTCGAAATTATTCGGCCGCTATGGTTGAGGGGTAAGGTTGTCGAGTCGAAAGCCTCGGCTAGCAATCCGAAGATTGCGGGTTCAAACCCGGCGTGCGCATGTATTATTTGATGAATTTGTTTTATTTCACAATTTATTATTGAAAAATAATACACAAAATACTTGCGGCACGTTCCAGTGTAGAAAATACTCTCAGTATCGACTAATTGACGACTTGTATAAGACTAACATTTAGAATTGAAACGTTACTTTAAATGGCTGTAGCCATGTTTGGTAACCAGATCAGAAGTTCCAGATACTCTCCCACCTTCCTCTTATACATCTTTTTTTTTTTCCACACTATCTCTATTCTCACAACATAACCCAATTTGGGATTCCACGGTCTCACTGGCTGCAGACGGTTGGGAGCAGTTGGGACTTTTGTACGTTATTCACTTTAAAAAAATCAATGCCAAATTAGTCGTGCTAAAAACTGTTTTCACTGCTGATTAAAAATATGATTTTTAAGCATTAAATAGAATAAGCGGAAGTCTTCTCAGATTGCACTAAAACACTTTTAACCTACCAGCGGAAACTGAGTTTCCCCACGATTGTCCTTCGGATTTCTCCTGAAATAATTAATACCTACTGCCTTTCTACAAAATTATAAAACGTAGTATGAAGTGACGGTTTTCATATCATGCACGAAAATATACCTACCTACTTGAACTAGCTCTACGAGAGAGCATATACTTATTCTGTATGTTACCATAACACAATGAAAATGTACCTACCTACTCGAGCTAGCTCTACGAGAGAGTTTTTCCTTATTCTGTATGTTACGATAGAACAATAAAAATGGATTTTTAAATTTTTAAAATTAATTTAATGTTCTTGAAATAATAATATTATACGTCAGGTAACTTAATTACACCACTTGGCTCCGCAAATTCTGATTGTTATTTTGGACCGTCAAAGTTAAATTCAGTCCAAAGTATTAAAATAAAAAATAATTTGTAAAAGCCTGTATTATGCATGACAATCTTGGGCTTACATTTTTGCTGGTCTTAAGAAACATAATGATAACTATTAGAAAATACAAATAGTTACGTATTACCAAAGAAACTCTTATACACTGAAAGTATTTCGATAAACACGACGAAATTCGAAACTGAACTGACTCGGCTTGCCACAACTGAAATGAAAATATGTAATTTTTTTTTAACCCCCGCATGCCTGGTCAAATTATTCAACTTGTTTTGCTAGGTAGAGTCTGTGCAACATGGCGATTATTTATTTATGTAATTTGTGTTAATTATTATTTCAGAAATAATATAATACCTTTGAATAGCCATAGAAAATCCCCGAATTTTCATCTAACAAAAAAAGTAACGCTTGTTTTGTAATTGCGTAAATTTTAAAATTCAATAAAATCACGATGAAAAAAAATGAAGCATTTTTCTCATCTTTGATATTGGACTTGGAAAATAATATTTGTGATTAAGCTTCGTTAGTATTTTTGGCTTGCAAAATGGTACATTTTTGGCAGGAGAAAAATTAAGTGCTCCAAATAAATATGAGTACGGCAAGAGTGGCAAATATACTTTTTCTTGCAATTTTCTATGTTAGGATTTAGTTAGGTTGATTTTCTATGTTTTACACCAATACTTTATATCAAGGTGGTGGTTGACAATCACCAAGACAAGATTTAAAAACGAACAAAAAAATGATATCGGAATGTAAGTGGATGAAACTTTTTTTAATTAATTTTTTGTTTTTTAAATTTAAATTTCTTTTATGTGTAGATTTTTAAAGATTACAATTTTCAACTACCATACTAGGCTAATGCATGTGTTATGGTAGCCAATTTTATTCGAAATCATGTTTTTGTTCAATTAATAGTGTTTTGTGCGCTCCTCTGCGGTTAGTTCCCAAAACAATGAGGATATTGTAATTCATTAAAAAAAAATGAGAAAACGGTAAAGACTGCTGAAAGAAAACGAAATAAAAAATGATACTTCTTACAAAACAACTGCTTACAGAGAAAAAAAGATGCGTACACCTGGTAGGGTACACGTGCTGACTTCCACGACGCATGTTTCCAAGAGAATGGTGGGAAGTACAAACTTCACTTCATGTGATGCTAGCGTGCATTAATAGCGGAAGCTATTAAAATGCTTGACATTTGCACGCAAAATTTTAAATAGTTACAGCTGTTTTAAGATGCCCTGGGCCTGTCAGACCCTGCCAGGCATGCGAAGGGTTAACATCTACATTTTATTTTATGATCACGGCGGTAAGAGCAGACACCAGGTTAGATCGCAAAGCTTAAACACCGTTCGCAGAAATAACGTTTTCGCGCGTGTGTATTTGAAATGCACGTAAAATGATAATTCATATTTTGCTTCAATAATATTACATGGGAAGTGGAATATTGCACATGATTAATTGAGATTGGTAAAGCACTGATTTCAATAACAACTCAAAATTTAAGAAACTTATTACATCAAAACAAAAACCAATAAACTCAAAGGCTAAACATTAGATATTCCAATTTTTTTCTAATCTTCTGCGTATTTCTTATTGAGACGCTCAAATTTTGGTTTTCACATTTATCTTCGATGAAAGGAAATGTATGACCCCAGAAAATGTGGATATATATAAAGTCCAAAACAATATCCTTATTTAATTTTTTTTTTATAATCTGAACTTATATAAATTCGCATTACATCTGATAAAGTTAACCAATGCTCCAGAGATAAAAATAATAGTATTTTTGTGTTCTCCTGTAGTACATTTTCCCGCATTTTTCCTTTTACTTTTACTTTTTTATAGTTTTCTTGTTCAAGTTTAGATGAAAGCAAAACATTATTTTTGTCATATTTTATTCCCTCGTCAGGTCACATTATTATCCAATATGTCATCTTGTGATTTCTCTGTCCACCCGTATTATTAGACATTTTAGTAAGACTAGGTAAAAGAATGTCCTTCAGATAAATAAATGGAGGGATATTTTTTGCGTAAATAAATACCTGACGAAAGTAAATATTTTAACAGCGTATTCATATAAAATATGTTTGGATATGTACCTAGTAAAAAGATCATTGTTATCAGTATAAAGTGAAGCGATATATAAGTGTATTTTTATGTTTTATTTTATCCTGATGGCCTTTACCGTTTTCAATGTTTAATCCGAAATAACGTTGTGCTCATTATTTTTTTGCCAAAGTATTAAAACTTCATTTTTTATATGAATACCGTACAATAGTCCCGACTGCTCCCAACTATCTGAAACCAGTGAGACTATGGTATCCCCGATTGGAGTATACAGTGAGGTTGGAGATTTTGCGGAGGGGAAGGAGTAGAGATAGGTGGGGAAGTACCTGGCTATTCACCAAACATGGATAAATCCATTTCAAGAAAAGTTACATTTCTGAATAGTGGTCTTATATCTATGACAATACCTTCCATTTTGGAACGTGACGCAAGTATATCATTTTTAATGAATAATTGTGAAATAACACAAAATAATCAAAAATAATTTACCATCGGATTTGAACCCGCGATCTTCGACTTGCTAGTCGAGAGCTTTATCCCTCAACCACGGAGGCTAGCCTCCAGGCACAAGGCTATAACTTGACTAACTAATAACTTATCATTGTGCCGTTCCCTTCGACTGGTACACAAATATGTTTGGAACATACTTTTTCCTTCGCATAAATTGATTAATTTTATTTACGTGATTGATTTGATTTAAATTCACTTTCTATTAGACTTTTCCAAAACAATTTATTTTTCTACGGTTTGCATGGCTTTACAAATAGAAGTTTCAAGGATCTCATTTACAGCAATCAGTCTATTTTCATACTTTTTATGCTAGTTCAATACCTCACTGCCATACATCAGGGTTGGTATCAGTACTCCCTCTATCCATATAAATCTTATAAGCATGTGTGTTCTCATAATAAGATTTTCTCTACTGCCTTTCCCATTTAATATTCTTCACAATTATAAAAGCATCCAAGGATATGAAGTTAAGTTATTTGACATTAAAAAAATGATCATTATAATAATGTTAGCCATCAATTAAATTCCCGAATATCAAAACTTTCTCTGTTATCTGTTCTTTTGGAATAATTAATTATTTCATTACAACGCATAAATAATCTGAAAATGTTCATGAAGTTATTTATTTAGAAGCGTTTTCACGCTCGATAAAAGCGGTTGTCTACTTTCAATCAAAATAACCAAGATTTGGAAGTTCGTGAAATAATCGAATCTTTGAAGGTATTTGCGAAAAACTTGGTCATGGAAGAATTAAGAGGATTTTCTTTGTAACTCTTCGTTTAATTCAATCGAGGCAATTTCTTTAAACAAAGCCATTGTAAAGTTCAGAAAATTACGGTGAAGCCACTTCTCTCAAGATACAATGGAGAAGAATCTCGGTTTTATAATGATACAATGATATTGTTTAATTTATCTCTCAGTTCGTAGGCAGCACGTAAAGGGATTCCGTGAGATTTTTGTTGAGATCGTTTAAATCGAGTTTTTATGCCACTGAAGTTTTATTTTTTTAGGCGTATTTTCATCTCATTCGTCATTATTTATCTCAAAAGCATTTTTTTAACAGAAAATAAAGAATAGATGACATTAAAGTAAAGAAAATAAAGAACCTTGAATTTTAAAAAAAATACAAAAAACTACGCGTTTTTTGCATTTACGCAAGAAACGACACAGAATTTTACAGATATTTGAAATTTGTTGTCTTATTTTAATTCATTCGCCACAAATAAGCAGCTAAATATTGACATAATTACTTCTGTTTTCGAATCACTCAAATGAAATAACTTTTAACGTTTACAATCTTGTTCATTATCAGTTTATACAAGTTACAGCCATGTTCACTATCTGATAATAATGGTTCATACCTAGTTCACTATCTGATCATACTGGTTCCAACGTTGTTTACTCCTTGATTATACTGATTCCAGCCTTGTTCACTATCTGATAATACTGGTTCTAACTTTGTTCACTCATCTGATAATACCTGTTCTAATCTTATTCAATACCAGATTATAGTGTATCCAGCCTTGTTTAATTTCTGATTATTCTGGTTTCAGCCATGTTTACCATCTGATTATACTGGTTTGCACCTTGTTCACTCTCTGATTATACTAATTCTAGCCTTGTACAGTATCTGATTATGCTAGTCTACATTTTTAAACAAATCGTTGTACATTATTTCATATATTTCATGATCATTAAAACAGCGTATTATGCAACTGTTTTCTATCATTATTAAAATATGATTATCATAGTGCATAAAAATAATGTCAATTTGAACCAGACATGCTTGGAGTAATTGTTCACATACCGGGCTCCATTCACATTATCCATTCATATAAATGTGACCCCTATTACATGTATTGCACAAAAGTACATTTTCGAACACAAATAAATTTTAAAATGAGTCAATAATGTCTATAAAACCGCGAATACGTCCAGAAAATATTAAATATTGTATAACTTAAGAAGAATATAATACAAATAAATCTACACGAAATAAATATAATATTTAAAAGTTATTCCCGTAAAAATTTAAAATAAATAATGATTTTTATAAATATTTTATAGTTAAGGGTGGAATACACCCGCATTGGTGAAATAGTTTTACGGCTACCTTCCCAAAATTATATAAAAATTCTCTCACTCGATAACCAGCTCATAGCTCGTGTTAAAGTGGTAATTAAATTCCTTAGATTGAGTGTTTTTTAAGCCGGTTCATGTTTTAATTAAAATTTCAGATGTAACTATCCAAAAGCTTATCGTCCTTTTCTAATTATTGCCCAGGGCCTATGCGTGTTTATGTCCGGTCATTAAATGGAGTTATACATTTTAATAGCCACCTCTGGCAACATTCAATAAAGTTTTTTTTGCATAAAGCAATGTTTAGATTAAAGAACCTAGCAATTAAAATTTTTAATAAATTCATTTATTTGCCTTGGAAGTTTTAAATATTGTTAATTTTTTCTTTGTTCGTCGAATTTTATTTTGTTCGTACCATGCATGACAACAGAACGTTATGGGTTTGATGTTTTATGTTGAGATTTCATAAATACTCTCTGCGAAAATTCGCATAAAAAATATACTAAATATGTTAATATAATATGTTGAACTTCAACACTCTGTTTAATTATATGAATATGCTCAAAATGTCAGACAGAAGAATTTTCACTGACTTGGTATTTCTATATAAATTTCTAAATGATTTAGTTGATAGTCCGGTATTTCTAGAATTGATAAGCTTCCGGATTCCACAACGTAATACTAGAAGTCAGGATTTATTTTAGCGAAAAAAATTTGGGACTAACTACCATGTATTCCTCCTTGCCCAGAATACTAATGGAGGGAAACAATTATACCAAGTCAGTAGACATCTTCAATTTATGTTTAAACAAATATAAAATGTTTTTAATGAAGGAATTCATTTATTTACAATGAATAATGTATATTTCTCTTAATATTCATACGTAAAAGCCCCAAAAAAGGGCATTTATTAATAAATTCATAAATAAATAAATAAGTTTCCCATTCTAAAGTAGGTGATTTAATAACTAATACGGAATATCTCACAAAAAATATGTGTTATTTTAGTTATCGTGTAATGGAAAACCTTACTAACTGAAACGTTAAATAAAAACTGACATAAAATATTTCATCGAAAGATATATGCATTTCTTATCCTGCCAAATAGGGTTGTTTATTTGTTGTATAAACTGTTAATAAAATTTCTCATAGAGTTTCGGATGTTTTCCATTGTATTTTATGTGTCGTAAAAAATACCATTAAAGAAAGGACATAAAATTACCTATTTTATTTTTGTTTTTGAAATAAACTTTTATATTTAATAATTTAAAAAAAATTATTTCAAATAATGAGAAAATGAAAAAAAGCGTTCTGCAAACACTTTTAATGAAAACATCGAAGAATTTCAGCTTTGCCGGCTTTGGGATTGAGTTGATACAAAAAATTGTGCAACATCGAATTTGTTATAAAAAAAATATATTGTGTTTTTCATCTCTTCCCAGAACAGAAAATACCTACTAGCATTATTGGGCTATTTTTTAAGGATTTTAATAAAAGGTTTATTAAGTCTTTTCTTTTTCTTTTCTTCTATCAATTCTTGTGACACTACAATATTTTTCCATAAACCCACTGACTCCAGTGAGAAGAACTCATTATCAAAGTCAGAAGTCGTGATTCGTATATTAAAAACGTATCAGTTGGAAAGGTAATAAAAAATAGACTTAGAAGTTTGGAGCTGACAAAAGTACTCCAGGATATCAACGATTGTTTCTCATTAACCGTTTGAAGGTGAGCCATCCGAAGCGTTGGGTCCTCACAAAGCCTTATGGGGTTTAATCCACTGCTAGTTAGGTTTGCTACGATTACACAAATGCACAAACAACCCTTCCGATTATATTAACTAACTAACCATCACGCCGTTTTTTTTTGGTTCGCCAAACAAATCGGTCTTGGCACACTTTTCGTCATTCCATGTATTTGTCTCACATTTTTCTCATAATTTTTTCGCTTTTGGAAATAACTACTGAAAAGTTTTTGTCAAAAAACCTGAAACTTTTCTGTGCCTTTGTAGATCTATAAAAATCATACGATCGAGTCGACAGGAAAAAGCTATGGAAGGTGTTGTCCAAGTATGGAGTGAATACAAATCTGACTCAGGTCAATGTCACCGTGGTTATTCAATCTATACATGGATAATTGTATGCAAGAATTGAAAGAGGTGGGATTGAGCGAGAATTTGAGTAATCTGAAAGTATGTTGCCAGTTGTATGCTGATGATACGGTGCTGATTGCTAATACTATGGACGATCTACACTATCTACAGTCTTTCGTGTCTAGAATGAACGAAGTATGTACGAAGAAGTTAATGATGAATGTAAGTAAGTCTAAAGTAATGGTGTTTGAAAGAGAGAGTACGAAAACAGTTTGCAATATAGTTATGAATGAGGAATACTTGGAGCAGGTGGATGAGTTTGTGTATTTAGGAAGTATGTTTTCGAGAGATGGGAAGGCTGAAAGAAATATTGAAAGAAGGGTAAATTCAGGTACCTAATTCCGTTAGTGAGTGACTAAACACAGTTGGCTCTAACAAAAAATCTCCAAAGAAGCGAAGGTAGCAGTCCACAACGGAGTGCTGGTACCTACCTTGATGTATGGAAGTGAGGCATGGAACTGGCAAAGAAACGATGAAAGTAGGTTGAATGCTGTTGAAATGAGATCCCTGAGGCTTATGTGTGGTAAAGCCATGTTTGATCGTGTGAGGAATGTGGAGATCCGCAAAGAGCGCAAGGCTGATGTAAGCGTAATGAGTAAGATTAAGAAAGGGACGCTTAGATGGTTTGGGCATGTAGAGCGAATGAACGAAGATAGGGGTGTAAGGAGGATAAATAATGCAAATGTGAATTGTAGCAGAAGTCGCGGACGCCCGAAGAAGACATGGCACGATCAAGTGAATCAGATACTCGAGTCGGGCCATGTCAAGAGTCAGAATAATAGAAGAGTATTTATGAGACTATGTATGAATGTGAATGAGATAAGGAGCGTGTGCCAAGATCGAGTTGTTTGGCGGTCCGTCCTCTCTGCCTACCCCCGCGGGGAAACGGCATGATGGTTGGTAAGCTACTAAATTAATATTTATAATTTTTTTTAATATACCTAAACAGACTTTTACTCCACACGAAATAATATCCTTCAGAGTTCATGTCATCTTTGGGGATGCTGTATGAATGAGACGATGTATGAATGTGAATGAGGCAAGAAGTGTGTGCCAAGACCGAGTTGTTTAGCGGTCCGTCCTCTCTGCCTACCCCTGCGGGGAAACGGCGTGAAGGTTATTTAGTTAGTTAGTTAGTTGGGAACAACTCATAAGGTTTAATAGAATTTTTTGTCCCTAATTGAAATGGTGAAAAATTTTATCTAAACGGCTATAGAAAGAATAAAAAAACGGCACGGTATATATTCGAATCCAGAAGTTAACCACAGAAGAATTAAAATGTGAACTTTTTTCACGACCTCTGTGGTTGAAAGGTAATGCTCTCGACTAGCAAGTCGAAGGTTGAAATATTTTATTTGATTATTTAGTGTTATTTCACAATTTATTAATTAAAAATAATATGTAGTAAATTTGCGGCACTTTCCAGAGATACTCTAAGTATCGCCCTGGTGTAAGATGACCATTCAAAATTGAAACGTTGCTTAAAAACGACTTTGGGCGTGTGTTTTAAGACCAGTTATGAATAGCCAGATACTCCCCCATCTTTCTCTTTCGAATCTCCTTCCCCTCTCCACTATCTTCAGCATCACAACATTGGATGATATAGTCTCACTGGCCCCGAAGTGAGATTAATTAAAAAAATTATGACGAAGAACTTAATAATATTATATCCATTTTACGATGTGTGAATATTTTGATCCCATTGTTAATAAAATATATGTATTTATACCCCCCATTAGGAGGAGATTTATAACCTTTCCACGAAGGGTGTTTTTGTTTAGCTCCTTAGTCCACAGCCATCTCGGTATGCTTAGTATTTTACACCGCTGCAGTCATTATTGACTTATCATATCACCGTAATAAAGGATTGTTATAAATAAATAGAACAAATATTTTAATTTTAATTCAACTTGAGAGGCGTGTGGTCTCACACCAGGGTTGTACTGAGAGTATCTTCTACTCTACCGAAAGGTACCGCAAGTATTCTTTAATATACTTGCGGTATATATTATTTTAAACAAAAAATCTTTAAATACCACTAATAACCCGCGACCTCCAAATTGCAAGTCTAGAGCCTTACGCTTTGACACTTGTTTAAGGGCACATAATATCAAATAAAAACAAATTTTACAATCAAATGAAACGCATCATATATTACAAATTTTATGACCTGTCCTTCAGTACAATTTTACGAATTGTTGTGATAAATCGTACCATCTCTACTTAAATTGTACCTAGACCATCATTCAAACTTAAAATCAAGGAAATCTGCACGTTTTTAAGAACCATATGAATGATATTTATCCGGATTACTTGTGCAAGTTTCGTGCATCCATCCATGGAAATGCACGCACTCGATCCAGTCACCCTTGTGTCCAGTTTTATAGAAGTAATTACCCACGTATAGGTGGCGTGTGTTTTCATTTTTCGACGAAATTTTTGTATCTGAAAAAAGTCATTTATGACCAACTCTTTAATTTATGTAAAAACACAATTATCAATCCTCAACAACATTTTTTTAAAGGCAGATTTGTTTAATTGAATTTAGAGCAGTTCACCAATTTTGTTTATAATTACATGAATAAAAAAATGGTTGACTCTATCTTTACTGGTTTTTGTAAAGCTTTCGACAAGGTCGATCATGATATACTCTTAAGTAAACTCAAAAAAAAATTGTATGTGTGATAATCTTGTCAGATGGTTCTCATCTTACATCAAAAATTGAAGTCAAGCTGGTAACACATCACAGATAATTAGCATTCCCGTAGGGTACCTCAAGGTTCCCATTTTGGGCTCCTACTCTTTACTTTGTATTTTAATGACGTCAAACATGTCATCAGCTATTTTGATTGTAAGCCTACAAACAGATGGACTTCTTTCAAAATTCAATAAACTAATTCAGTTACCCTTCTACACTGACATGCGTAAGATTTTTTTCTCGAATTTGCATCTGTCACCTGTAGTCCCCAACAAATAGAAAATATTGAAAAAAAAATGAAATCTGTATTCTAAAATTTTTTATATCTTTCTTTGAAAATCACCAATGTAACCCTATTACCCTTTACAAACGAATGAACATTTTTAACATACTGTTTTGTATAAGACCATGATATGCCTTATTTACTCGCCTGCTATTATATATTATTAGAATAGATTGCATTTGGTTGCCGTAAACGCAACACCAGATCAAAAACCTTATTTTAAATATAATATTTCAAATCAAAATACTCCCAAAACTCTTTATTTAGACGTATATGAAAACATACAATACCCTAAGAGATATTGATATTTTCTACTGTACCAAAAAAAATTAAAAACAAACTCACCTTACGTGCCTAAATCAAACGATTCATTTTTACTTTTGACTATTCTTTTCATTATTTTTACCAATAGCTTTAAGTTTCTACATTCTTTTTAACCTGTTACCATAAAAAATATTTTAAATTGAACTTAACTGGCTTATTTTATATTCAACTTAAACCAAAAATTAATTTACATGTTTAACTCTATATATACATTCAACAATTCATAAGATATCAAAGATCATTAAATTTTAAGGTTCTATGAATGTCCTATTCAAGTTTTGTTATGATATCATTATTGGCGAATTGCTTAAAAAAACTGAAATAATAACATAACTTTAAAAAATTTTACAAAACTTGAAAATTAACTTTGAAATTTGAAGAATTATTCAAATTCTCCGAAACAACCCGTCCCAAGTTTCCTAAATAAACTCAAATCGTACTGGTATGACTTATAACACCACTAGTGGTACCATTGAGCCAACTCTGAGTAATAATGGAATAATAATACCAAAACATAACCTATACATTGTTAAAAATTTCTTCGCAATGGTAGAACTCAAATCTGACTACGAAGAAGCCAAAAGAATTAAATGAAAATTAAGAATAAATATTTTCTTCTACCACAAGCGTGCGTACATGCGTTAAATCCGATATCAAATCTCTGGCTCTAGATGGTTGGGAACAGTTGAAATTCTTGTGCAGTTTCCGCATAAAAAATACAAGAATTAGTCAACGTGTTTGCAAATACAAGGTTTGTTTGGCTATTGAAATATTTAAGAGTAGAATATTTTTAATTTCAAAATAATAAAAACATTATTTTATAGTTCCTACTCCAAAGTGACTTCTCAAAAACATTCGTGTTATTTCTGAAGAATAATTTTTCAAGTCTTTTTTTCAAAGAACGTTTTTCCAAGTTATTTACATCTTCTTCAACCTCGGTTCAAGATTCACGAGTAAATATGCTGCTCGCTATTCCGATGTACCCTGAAGGCTTCTCGGGAACTAAAAGCTCAATCCCTGAGAACAACCTCAACCCGACCACTTAGTACTAATATAGATGTTCTATTGTGACTATTTCAATAGGATATCTCAACCGTATTCTGTCATTATTTACACGTTCAGGGGAGGACTAGCAATTTCTTACTGAGCCAACGCAATCGCTTTAAAATCTTCAACGGTTTTAGTTTTCCTAACAATAACACAAATTTTGTTGACATTTTTTTCGATCCGTTGAAATCAACCTGGGATCACAACGATCACTGATATTGATCACGATCACTGATATTGATATATTTACTCATGATGAGAAATGATACCCTGTGAATACAAATTTCGGCGCACCTCGCTTATCCTGGATAAATAATGCCCCTGGATTATTGAGTTAAAAAAATGTTTTAATTATTAACTTTGTATGAATGAGCTATAATCACAATGTTTAGATTTTTAAATTGCTTTCCTTGTCAAAATATTCGGTTTATTTATAGACAGTGTAAAATGGCTCTCATAGTTTATGCGCTGAAGATCTTAAGCCGTGATTACTTCATAGAATTCTACATAATACGTATTCTAAGGTTCAAGTTGTTGTTTGTTTGGTTAAGGATATTATCAAAATGGTGATTTTCTGCGTTACTTTTAGAAAAATGTGTTCTTACATACTACATACTTAGTTTCATTTGCACTATTGCTTATTGATGTTTGTAGAGTATACAAAGAGGTTGATAATGGATTGGAGCAGCCAAAGAAAATTAAATATGACAATATTAAACATGTCTCAGGTTAGACTTTCCAAAATAAAAAAGACAAATCTTAAACTAGGCGATAAACAATCTATAAGAAAATGAATTTCAATTATTGGAGAAGTGATAAACTAACCATAATACCGTTTCCGCCACAGGAGAAGGAAGAGATGATTTACCGCCATTTGTCTCGGGATAATCCTTGCTATATTTACATTTATGCATATTGTTAATTAAGTGAATACATTAATGACAAATACCTAATCCATAATATTTTATTCAAACTGCTGGAATTTCAAATGACTGGTTGCCGATCAGCCAATTTTCATAAGTCTTCACTATTTTCATTAGTACTACGCCCCACCGCTTGCGTTTATCTGTCAGTTTGGAACGAGAAAACTTTCAGCATTATATATAAGGCTTTATCAAGAATTTTCCGGGCGATAAAGTTCGGATAGGCTTTGAAGCGTTGTCTTGGAATGGACCTTCCGTCTGGTCAGGTTTTGAGCCCCGAGCCCTGAGCCCCGAGCCCCCGAGCTCAGAATCCGGGATAACTAAATAACGACGCCTCCCACCTTCTGGCTCCTTGTTCGAGAGCCAGCGTGCTGAAAGATATAAAAGATTAAAACCACGCCATCAATTTAAATCTATAATGTAAGTAAATTCTGGATTCGCTGAATATTTTGAAGGAGTGATTTGAAATTGGTATTTGTTATTGGTTTTGTTCTAGATTTAACCCCTATTATTTTTCGTTGCGTAATACTTTGCAATTGCATTGTGCTTATGGGTGTGAATGCAATTCTTTTGTAGATTTGCCCATTTGAATTGGAAATGAGTAAAAAATTCGTAAAAGTATTAAGGTGGTGTAATATTATGAAACCGAGTCATTTTAAAAATCTCTCGCTGTTTGTAAAAAAACTTTTTTAATTTTTATGAAGTGTAAGATTACGTTAGAACTTTCAATTAAAATTGTGTTCTGAGAACATCCAGTCAGCCTCCGTGGTAGAGGGATAAAACTTTCGACTAGCAAAGCCTCGTCTTATCTGGAGATCGTGAGTTCAAATCCCGGAGGGCGCGAGTAAATTTTATTTGATTTATTTATGTTATTTCACAAATGACTAATTAATAATAATTTATAGTGTACACACGTCCCATAGTGGAAGATACTCTAAATATCGGTCTGGTATATGACCACGATTAAGAATTGAAACGTTGCTCGAAATTAATAACACATCTGACCTGATAATGGACACTGCAATGCTGTCCGAAACGTAGGCTAAAGATGGAGGTGGCGCAACACGGCATTATATCCGGAAAAAAATCACTATAATACTTTTGGCCGTGAAAATCTCAAATCATACAAAATTATATTAGCTCAGAATGGGTTTTAGAGTTACCCATATTAGCGACCAAAAACGAGATCATCAACAACATCAACAAAAAACTAACTAACTAACTAACTAACCATCACGCCGTTTCCCCGCAGGGGTAGGCAGAGAGGACGGACCGCCAAACAACTCGGTCTTGGCACACACTCCTTGCCTCATTCACATTCATACATCGTCTCATACATACTCTTCTATTATTCTGACTCTTGACATGGCCCGACTCGAGTATCTGATTCACTTGATCGTGCCATGTCTTCCTCGGGCGTCCCCGACTTCTGCTACCATTCACATTTGCATCATATATCCTCCTTACACTCCTATCTTCGCTCATTCGCTCTACATGCCCAAACCATCTAAGCGTCCCTTTCTTAATCTTACTCATTACGCTTACATCAGCCTTGCACTCTTTGCGGATCTCCACATTCCTCACACGATCAAACATGGTTTTACCACACATACGCCTCAGGGATCTCATTTCAACAGCATTTAATCTACTTTCATCCTTTCTTTGCCAGTTCCATGCCTCACTTCCATACATCAAGGTAGGTACCAGCACTCCGTTGTGGACTGCTAACTTCGCTTCTTTGGACAATTTTTTGTTAGCGCCTACGGCGTTTAGTCCTCCATTAACGGAATTACCTGCATTTACCCTTCTTTCGATATCTCTGTCAGCCTTCCCATCAACAAAATGATTAAATACATGATTCCCGGCCAAGAAAAAACCTGCAATTCAATCGACATTATGAAAAATGAAAACGAAAGCATTATATGTTCCAACGGAGTTTCTGAATTCATTGAATGTACCTGAAATGCCTGAAAAGTAGGCACGCCAATCATGCTGTTACGAAACCTAAACTCCCTTAAATTATGCAATGGTACACGACTATATGTGAAACAATTGCAAAACAACATCATAGAGACGAAAATAATGACTGGAAAGAACAAAGAAGAAACAGCTTTCATACCAGATTCCCTCTAATTCTGAACTACCATTTTATTCAAATTGGCTTGTAGCATGACCATCAAGAACAAAAAATGTTTAAATATTGCGGCATTAATTTGATGGAATCATGCTTTTCACACGGTCAGTTTCAGATTTATTTTATCAGCTATAGCTGAGAATCGAGATTAATCGTCGATAATAAATGCAGCATGCGAGATATCACCATTCAACACCGAAGCAATACACCTCAACGTATTGCTGAAAAACAGTACAGTTGATACTTTGATAAGGCTAAGACGGTTCAGCAAGGTACAGCAAAACACAGGTGCCGAAACTAACAAAAAGAGATGTCGCCCCAATTCTATACATACAGAATTTTGGTCGAATCGATCGGATATTAACTTTTATAAAAAAAGTGTTGATTTTAGTTGAGAACATTTAAAAGCACTTATTTCAGAGATTATTTAATTTACTAAAATTTCGGAAGGTATGTTAGTTGATATATATATATAATATAAATATAATTTATTTTAAAATTACTTGGAAAACGTCTTAAAATATGTTTTTCACGTGAGACACAAACATTCTTGTGTCTTACGTGTGTTCACAAAGATTTTACAAAGATTTTTAAACCATAATACGGACAGTACCAAGTTGATAAACGGTAGTTGATATATAGATATATATCAACTACCGTTTATCAACTTGGTACTGTCCGTATTATGGTTTAAAAATCTTTGTAAAATCTTTGTGAACACACGTGAGACACAAGAATGTTTGTGTCTCACGTGAAAAACATATTTTAAGACGTTTTCCAAGTAATTTTAAAATAAAATCATTGTAAACTCATCATCAGCATGAAACCTATCAACAATATGTATTAATTAATTAGCAACTACGCAAAAGTGTTATGAATAAGTATAGAAACAAAGGGATTTTGGAAAGCTTTTGTTTGGATTATAAATAATAGATGTTATGATTAAAAACAATTGCTTTATGGAACATAAATTTACTAGTTAAAACAACGAAAGCAAATCTTTAGAAAATCAACATGCAAGTTAATTAATACCTACACCAACGCAGTATCAGTATTTAAACTTATGATGAAAGTTATATACAGGTTAATTATTAAATAATAAATGTTTTTTAATCAGTTGGTAGTAAATAAAATTGATTTTTATTTAACCACAGTACAAGAATTCCGAAAACTGGAGCCAGTTAAAAATAACATTTGAATGATTTTTACGGTGCCGTTTTCTTTTTTAAAAATCCCCTCTAGTAGTAGTTGGACAGTGGCATTTTTACTTTAGGTTGTGTTGATTCGCGAAATTCCCTTTGAAAATCAAACTTAATTTTTTTTTGCAATTTATAATTTATTCATTCATTCATTCATTTAGGTATGTAGGGATGCCCCTGTGTTACGGAGGGTGAAGTTTAGAGATCCAAGATTTTCATATATTATGCATAATAACAGTTAGTGAATTATGCAATTCTGATTTAGTCAATATTTTATCTAACAACTAATTAGGAATTAATTAAAGATTAATAAGTGTAATATTTTATATGAATTAAGACACATGGGGAATGATTTTTAAAGGGGGAACAGGAGGTTAAAGTATAGAGTGTATGGGTGTTGTGATTGAAATGTATTGCAGATGTAAGGATACATAGAGTTATTTGTATTTTGAAAGTATGGAGTTGATTTCCAGTTTTAAGGATATCAGGGAGAAGGTTGAAGGTTTTAGGAGCTAGGTAGGTGAATTATCTCTGTGTTGCCGTAGTATGAAGTTCAGGTACATTGTAGTGTCGTTTGGCTATATTTCTGTTATGATTGTATTGTAAAAGTTTTTTTTTTGTATTTGTACAAGAGATTTATTTATCTCAGCTTAACGCCTGTAGGG
Organism: Hesperophylax consimilis; assembly: GCF_061612785.1. Classification (NCBI taxonomy): domain Eukaryota; kingdom Metazoa; phylum Arthropoda; class Insecta; order Trichoptera; family Limnephilidae; genus Hesperophylax; species Hesperophylax consimilis. The sequence goes on from NC_142845.1 coordinate 9,584,946, forward strand.
CTTTTACATACAATGCATTTTTTTAAATACAATAAAAAATTTTTTTTTCATAAAATATACGAATATACAGATTACATAAAACATAAGATTTTACAAAGCATAGGTTAACAAAATATAAGTAACATGAAACATAATAGTTTACGAAACGTAGGTAACATGGAATTTAAGTAAATGAAATAAAAATAGATGATCTGCCAATATCTCCAAATCAATTAAAAAAAATAATGATTGTTTTTCCACATTAATAATCTCTAATAGGCAAGATTAGGATAGGAATCGTCAAAAGGTCTAATAGAAAAAAAAAACATTTATATCAATGTTAACATTCTATTAAACTGAGTTACACATTTCATTTTGATACTGATTGGCAGCGTTAAAAATCGATTGAACTATACTTATTACCAAGTTTGTGTAATCTTTGAATAAGCGAGTTTACGAAATAATTGTCAGCAGATTTTGGAGCATTATACAAGGCATTCAATCGAGTGTCCCGTGTATGTACGATATAACGGTTTTTAAATCTATGGCGTCCAGTCGGCCATTCGATATTTTGAATAGACATACCATATTAGTCACTGCGCGCCTTAATGATAAGTTGGTTAAGTTAAGCAAGTTCATTAAAATAGTATAATCAAGATTTTTGGTTGGAATTCCTAATTTAAAATTAATGTATCTCAGGAACTTACGCCGCACTCTTTATATTTTTAGTTGGTGAATCTTATAAAATGGAGTAAATGTCTTAATCTTATAAACTTCTTAAATCTTATAAATGTCTTAGCATACATTGTAAATGTAGTACCTAGATTGATGAATATCTTGTCGGTCGCTTGTTGATAACACGTATTATCATTTTTTGTGCTTTTTGCAGAAGATCAATAATAATAATAATAATAATAATAATGATTTATTGTCTTCTTTTCTTATTAACACATAGATATAATGATATCCTCACTGGGATCTCCCGTGCTGAGGATGTCATTTACATATTATAATTTAATTATAAGAAATTAATATTACAACAAAGTATAATGTAGTATATATATATTTTTTAAGTAATTTTAAAATAAGTAAGGTACTGTTTTTTGGTATAGTTCAGTTGATTCTGTTTTAGTCTGTGTTTGATTTCAGTAAATTCATTAATTTCAGTAAATAATAGTTTGAGCAACCACCCAAATGATGATGCCGTATGCTAATATGGATTTGCAGAAAGCATAGTATACTGATTTAAGTGTTGTATGAGTAAGAATATTTCTAAGCTTGCGAATGCGGGGAGATAGGCTTGCTACGTGCTGATCCCAACGTTGATGTTGAACAATCACCTCCAGATATTTTATATTTGGTAAGTTGTGCCAAGTTAGGGCAATTACAGGTCTTGGGCAGGAGTGAATTTTATTTTTTTTGTTAGCAGGTTGGGTAGCAGAGGACAGACTCAAGGTAAAAAAAATAGTTTTTCAAGCATATATATTTCCAAGGCCTATGTCATTTTGAGCCATGTCGAACTTTCTTTTCAAGCACATTATCATCTGCAAAAGTGTTCTATTATAACTCAACACAATGACAATTCAACACACCTTTAAAAGTGATATAAAACCATTAAAAGTGTAGAGAACAAAAACTTGGTTGAATAGTTTCCCACGTAACCTATTTAACCTAGTTTTGGTTCAATCATTTTTCATAACATTATATCACTCTTTAAAGGTGTGTTTAATTATCATTTTGATGAGTTTTCCGGTCACCCTGCAAAAAATATTAGTTTTCTGGCTATGGGTATGTTACAGAGATAATTAATATGTATGAGGAATAATAATGCATCTATTTTAAAATGTCTTTTAAAACTTTTATTTTTTTTATTTTTGTTTGTATAAGGATTGAACCTTCCTATCCAGAAACTGTAGTCGACAACTCTACCAACTTCGCCAAATGCCGATCGGGTAGGACTGACATTTATTTCAAGTAATGCGTATATGTTCGCAAGTGAGTTCGTGATTGCCAGAAAATAACGTATTGTCATCGACAACGAGTCTTTTTCCCGAGATTCAGCACGATCGGACGTCAAGAAATGATTGCCGTTCATTCATTCACAAAAACAAAAGTGAAATTGAAATAGATGTACTAAAAAATAACATTTACTGTATTTGCGTCACGTTCCATAGTGAAAGATACTTTCAGTGTCACTGTAGTGAAATACAACTATTTAGAACTGAAAAGTTGCTTGAAATGGCCTTAGCCTTATTTGTGTCCAAATCTGAATAGCCGGGTAAAACTTCATCTTCACCTTTCCCGTCTTTATCTCCTTCCCACTACTTCCAGTGTCACAACGTACCACAATTTGGGATGCCATAACCTCACTGGCTTCAAACGGTGAGGAGCACTTGGGATACTTGTAGGCTCTTCACATAAAAACGATAATGTTTGTGAGGTTGAAGATAATGAGGAGGGGAAAGAGGTGAGAGAAGAAGGAAGTGGTGGTTTGGATAGTGCCTGGCTATTAAGACCTAGTCACTTTACGGCTCATAGTGTTTTTTCTGATTTGAATCTGAATAATAATTTCATCATTGGAATATGTGACAAATACACTTATTTCATAGTTTCTCATTGATGGTTGTTATAAGTTATTGTATTTAAAAAAAACTACAATTTAATGAAGTTATCTCACTGAGTAATAAAATAACAACATCATTTTTGAGAAGTTCAGCATTCAGCAAATTACTTTAAAATGAACATTAATAATATTTGAATTCTAAATGTTTGGTACTATACGACTGAAGTAGGTATTCACCCTCCACTTTTCAATCTCGCTGCAATCTTCAAAGGATTATTTTTTATTTGTTTCCCTCAGCAACGATATGAAAGTATGAAAGATCCGGAACACAAAAGTAAATGAAATATTGAAAACGCCAAACTTCAAAGATTGTTTAAAAATTCAAATTTTCAGTCTTAAATTTACGTTCCTTCTTGTAAATCTCCGAGAGTAATTTCGCAGATTTTTTTATAACATCTTGAAAGATGTTATAAAAATAACAACACTCCTTCAGAATATATGAAGAAAAAATGTTCCTGTTATGGTTTCTTTTTAAATAGAACCAAAATGTACAGCACTTTTCTGTTTTTGACATAACATTTCTCAGAGACTGAAGTAGGTGGGTACAATAGGGGAAGGAAAATAATATACCCTAAAAACCACAAAAACCCCAACATTGTTTTCTTTCCAAAAATATCTGTCAATCTTCAAGTACACAATATTCATCAAATACATGCGAAGTATGAATTCATCATTTTAATACATGTACGACTACCATAATACAGGTATGAACCTAATGGAAATCGAGACAATACAAATAAATTGTTTTATATAAAATTTGTATTAAAAAAATCGTAAAATGTATTAATAAATTTTAATTACATAAAAAAATTTCAAAATCTTTGGGGATATGGTGTAATCTTATGAGAATTATATAAAATACCTGAATAGATTAATATCGGTTAGTATAACAGGAGTAAAACAATTAATTAAGAGTGGTAAATATTGGTAGGTACTTAATATCAATGGTATGTTGAATAATATCAAGCACCAAATCGTTCATATTAGGTTCAAAGCTCGTAAAACAATATTAAAATTCAGGTCATTCATCATAAATCCTTTCCTAACAAAATCTTATGTTTGTACGAAGCATAACATTCTGCTAGTAATGCGCAGTCATTTAATTTAATTTTAAGTCAGGACACACTGTGAGGGTGTTTTTTTTTATCTCAACCGACATATGTCTCCAGATACTCTCTTCTAGGCTTACAGTGGTATGGAGAATGTTCAGAAGTTTAGTATTCTAAGAATAAAAATAAAATCAAAAATTCTAATAGAAATCAACAATTATAATAAACATGAAAAACAAAAATAATTCCCAAAGTGGAATCCTGGTTACTCAGATGTGTACCAATCACAACACAAAATAAAGTGAATAATAAATACCCATAATATCTTGGCAAGGCTTAGGCAAGTGAAATAGAGTTTCAAAGCACGTTCTGCAAATTTGTAGGCAGCATCGACTTCCTTCTGAGATCCCCACATGGCGCCCCCAACAGCATATTTTCTCAAGGAATGAATTTCGTGGTCCCTTTCTGTTTTTCTATGTTTGGACTCCCTTCCGCGACCATCATGAAATAAACGGAGCGGATCTGATTGCAATCAGTCGTAATGACATCGCGCGTAAAAAAATAGACCTCGCAGGTCTAAATGCCAAAACAAACCGAACGGATCAAACTCAACATTGTCGCTACATAACTTTCAAAACGCTACTTCCAACAAGATCGAAATAAAAAAAACACCTCCCAACAACCCGTCAGTAAATTCACGTCTTTTGCCATCTTTCCTTCTTGTCCGCCCTCGCTTGTCGCTTTCAGCATGTTACATTAGGGCTTGTTAACGTAACTTATAGTTATAAGTGGTTACATTAGCATTCAAGCCAAGTAATATACTATAGGTGAGTACACAAGCTGAGCTTGCACTCCAATCTTCAAGGTGTGGATTAATATATAGTCAATTTCCCAAATGAAACAAGTCTCTTGATATGAGTGTTTATTGTACAGGTAATACAGGTTATCAAACAGTTCTACAAAAGGTACATAGCTGTTTAAGGCCTGACGTGATACTTAGGCAATCTATGGACTCTAAGGGCTCTGATTGGCAAAAGTATAATATTAGCTCACGTGTAGATTACGGCGGATGCGGTGAGACGGTCGGCAGGTGCCGTAGGCGGAATGCCTAGGCTGATGAAGAGCAGGAATACGACTCCTACAGGGCGGCACGGAAGCAGCCTGGAGCAGTGGTGGGCGGCTCATGGCGAAGGGCGGCATAGAAGCGGCCTCGAGCGGGGGTGGGCGGTCTGGGTTTGAACCCGGTGGGCGGCGGCGGGTGCACGGCCGCGGCCCAGGGATATGACACACTCATATCCATGACGGTGTAGTCGGCGGAAGGTTGTCCCGACATTGGTAAACTGAATCTAGAGACTCGGCACATTATAAAATGAATGCCCGCAGGTCCATATTTATGGCGACACTTATTTGGCGGTAATGTTAACTTTGAACTCTACATCGTGTGGAGCTCATGCGAGGTCGGCGGTAAAACTGCTAATTACGGACTCGTCTCGAACATGTTGGTTGCTACGCGTCTGTCGGTGAACTGAGGCGTGGGCTGGCTTGCGGGGGGAAGCTTGTCCCTTCTTCTCTGCCTTTTGGCATGTCGTCCCATGCCCTTATAAGGACACGTTTTGCATTTAGCCATATGATTGGTTGATAGGTACTTGTAAGCCTACGTGACCAATATCAGGCGGTGATGTCGCGAGCTCCTGCGTATGTATTAGTGTGTTTACACGCTCTGGGTGCATGTTTGATTTCCGGCCGCGCGTGATTGACATACATAACTATACAGTAAGCTCTTGCAAGCTTATGTGCAAACATAACACTACCCTCCTTGTCGATGAAAGAAGATCCCAGGCAACGTAGCTGAAGCAGGGCAACGTCCTCCTGTTTGCCGTAAGAGAGGTACAGAGCTACCTCATTTCACAAAGATTTAAACACTCCCTAACGAGCCAAAACAAAAATTTAACTACCTGAGAGCCAAGTTGAACAATCCTAACAAGTACACTGAACAAGGGTTGCCAAACCTCTTTCAAAAATAATTGCAGAAATAATCTCCAAGGCGCGATACAAAACACGCTATGATTTACATACACAACTTTTTTCCAAACAAAAGAATACACATGGCCTTCTTCCCAAACAGAAAAGAATACTCATCACCTTCTTTCCAAACAAAAAGAATATACCTGGCCTTCCTTCCAAACAGAAAAGAATACATACGATTTTTCCAAACAGAAAGGACTACACATGGCCTTCCTTTTTTTTTTTTTTTAGACCATACCAACACAACAAATGTAGCATACAATGTGGTAATTCCGAATGGATGTACACAATTTACCACCAGGCTTACACTTTCCATCAAACCACAAAAGAAGAACAATTAACAATGTTCACAATTGTACAATGTTATACAAAATGATATTCTGGTTAGAGAATATTATACGCTTATGCGATTGACCAAAATCAACCCATATTTCGCGTTTTTTACAATGAAATTCTTAAACTAGACATGTTTTTTTTTTTATACACAAAATTCCTGTTATGGAATGTGTACGCTGATTATATCATGCGATTGACCGAAATCAACCCATATTTGCGTCTTTAACAATGAAATTCTTGATACTATACAACACAAGTATCAATACACATGTTATGTTATTTCTTATTATCCATTGATAATTTTGAAAAACGGAAAACAACAAAAATTCTACTCAAGATTTTAACAATATATTCTCATTTAGTCATGGTTTGTCTGGTTGCTAATAATTCTTAGGCATATAGACCAATCCTCTCGTATCGCATATTGATTATACAGGTCAACGCTACCAAGACCTCCCATGTAATTAATTATAAGGCTAATATCATCCTATAACATTTAACGATTTATTTCCTATAAACCGTACAGCGCTGTACCAGGTGTTAACAAGAAACACCAGCACGTCGTAACGAAAACGTTCGACAAAATTTTCAGAACACTCATAAAGTGTTCTCACCAAATGACCAGACAAAACCCAAAATGACCTTAAGTGCAATTATCAACCCAATTCTTTGGTTAAGATTCAATAATGTCCCAAAATGACATAAATATGCAACCACCATTTGTCCTTAATGACCAACAATTTTAGATTTCCAAATCTAAGACATAATTACGTTATCTTTACAAAAACTATTTCTTCTTACCGGGTATATACTAAAATTCATCTTCCTATGAGAACATACACACCACACTTGACATGGCGTAACACATATTACAATTACACAATTTTATTTCGTCTCGACTTTATGAAGGACTTTACACGTTATTTCTTTTTATTGATACCGAGGCAATTAAATACGTGTTTACAACTAAAAAAAATTAACACCATAATTGACATGGCATAACATATAATACAATTACACAATTTTATTTCGTCTCAACTTTATGAAGGACTTTACACGCTGGTTTTTTTTTTCCATATTGATACCGAAGCAATCAATTACGTGTTTACAACAAATTACAATACACAACCCATAACTAATTAATAATTAGTTAGGGAACAATTTATACAATTATAATTTACAACATATTACATACCACTCAACAACTACTGTGTGTGATAATTCAATCTCTGTTATATAAGACTTATTCGAGTCTTTTTAATTCAATAACCGAGAACTACATAATCCGATTTCTAGAGTTTGACTTCCTTAAAGAAACGACACGTATTCACTACGCAAGAAGAGAGAAAAAAAAATTCCAGAAAAAATAAATAATTGGTAGTTAACCAATTAAATACAAAAATATTTGACATAATTTTCTATACAAGAGAATGTCTGAACAAAAACCACATACGGGGTTTCTCATTTGAACTATACAATTTATAACACAAGATATTTGAGTTATATTTACAAAATTGGTTCCTAATCTACCACTGATAACTTTAAGTGATGAAGAACGAAATCATCACTTCAAAAGTACAGGACATTTCTTACGCCGTTTCCTGTCAACGAAAAGAAGATTATATATACAAATATAACCTTAATTTGTACTAAAAATTGGTATATATTCTTAGTACAATAATTCCACGAAATATAAATTAAGTTTATTTTTCGGTCCCGGGCAGGATATTGAATGCTTAAGGCGGTTTTTTCCTTACTATAATAAAAAAAATTCCACTAAAACTTAAGGTTCTTGAATTTAACCCTCAATCAATGTAACGTGTCGTGTTTCGTAACGAAATATATACAAAAATGTATATTTTTTAATATATTTCTATATAACTTATGTAGTTACTTCATAACTACAACTTATATCTTCTATATCACAATACTCACTTATTGTGATAAAAGTGTCTGAGTTTTGATTTATTGTTATTATTACTTTAAAACGAGTTATAGTTATGGAAGAGAGAGGTGAAAACAGAGAAAAAAAATTATATATTGTATTTCTATAAGATGTCTGCTAGCTAGTCAGAATCTCACAGAAACATAATAAAATAAACAGAGTGGCTACTATGTCAGCCAAAATAAATGCACTCAAAGATTCATGACGTCTTTGAGTTATAAACATTGAATGACACATAGCACCTTGTTTATTTAAATAATATTATTAGAAATGCACGAAATATGTATTATAGTTTACATATTATATCGCATTAAACTGTGTGCGAGAATAAACAAATATACGTATCAACATGAACGCGGCGACCTTTGATGAATTCATATTTATTATTATTATGCGTAAATACTGTCTGTTGCGACGCGGGAATGGATCCTTGTCGGTATTTTAATAGTCGTGAATATTAAGATATATCAAGTTACTGCTCGTAGCGTGTTTTATTTTTGACCAAACATTTATTTTCTGTGTAATATTTTTCTGTTGCGAGTTTTTATTCTGATCAATGATTTATTTTTTGTAATATAACAACACATTCAACCCGATTAGTGACACGTATTAAGTGACATTGTTAACGATATTTATTCTCAGACCGGATGAGCAAAGTGATTGTAATTGTAATGACCGCCGTTGCCTTTTCAAAATTTAAAATTCTACCAATATTTGGAGGATCCATAATTTAATAATGGGAACGACCGGTAAAGTCTATGGATCTTAATTTAAAAACAACCAATACGATATTTATTAAAGAACGTGAATTAAAACAATAACTGAATTTAATCCTATCGCAAATTGACACTTGGAAGTTCTTTATAGTATTTGAATTATTTCAACTTATTATAATGAAACAGATAAGCAAAGCTTAACCTGACAAAAAAAATTATTTCCATAACGAAACAATTAATTGCACTCCAAAATTGAAATAACACATCTATCTCTCAGAAACATCCACATTTAACATTTATCACGCCGTAATTTCTCGTTGGTTTATTGCGTATTTAGAAATTGGAACTGCGCATTACGTACATGCGTAACCCGGCGGACAAGCGCGTATTACTACGTATGTGTACCGGTCGACGGAACAAACACTCCCGAATCAGAAATGAATTATAACACACAGCTGTGGATAAAAACATTAATACACAAGAATACTACAGTAACACATAACAAGAAAAGACACATTCCATCGGGCAATTGACTATCCACGTTGAGCGTCCAGTGTTACATTAGGGTTAAAACCGGGATCGAACCGGGTTAATAACAAAAACCCACGTTTGCGCCAGTGTTACATTAGGGCTTGTTAACGTAACTTATAGTTATAAGTGGTTACATTAGCATTCAAGCCAAGTAATATACTATAGGTGAGTACACAAGCTGAGCTTGCACTCCAATCTTCAAGGTGTGGATTAATATATAGTCAATTTCCCAAATGAAACAAGTCTCTTGATATGAGTGTTTATTGTACAGGTAATACAGGTTATCAAACAGTTCTACAAAAGGTACATAGCTGTTTAAGGCCTGACGTGATACTTAGGCAATCTATGGACTCTAAGGGCTCTGATTGGCAAAGGTATAATATTAGCTCACGTGTAGATTACGGCGGATGCGGTGAGACGGTCGGCAGGTGCTGTAGGCGGAATGCCTAGGCTGATGAAGAGCAGGAATACGACTCCTACAGGGCGGCACGGAAGCAGCCTGGAGCAGTGGTGGGCGGCTCATGGCGAAGGGCGGCATAGAAGCGGCCTCGAGCGGGGGTGGGCGGTCTGGGTTTGAACCCGGTGGGCGGCGGCGGGTGCACGGCCGCGGCCCAGGGATATGACACACTCATATCCATGACGGTGTAGTCGGCGGAAGGTTGTCCCGACATTGGTAAACTGAATCTAGAGACTCGGCACATTATAAAATGAATGCCCGCAGGTCCATATTTATGGCGACACTTATTTGGCGGTAATGTTAACTTTGAACTCTACATCGTGTGGAGCTCATGCGAGGTCGGCGGTAAAACTGCTAATTACGGACTCGTCTCGAACATGTTGGTTGCTACGCGTCTGTCGGTGAACTGAGGCGTGGGCTGGCTTGCGGGGGGAAGCTTGTCCCTTCTTCTCTGCCTTTTGGCGTGTCGTCCCATGCCCTTATAAGGACACGTTTTGCATTTAGCCATATGATTGGTTGATAGGTACTTGTAAGCCTACGTGACCAATATCAGGCGGTGATGTCGCGAGCTCCTGCGTATGTATTAGTGTGTTTACACGCTCTGGGTGCATGTTTGATTTCCGGCCGCGCGTGATTGACATACATAACTATACAGTAAGCTCTTGCAAGCTTATGTGCAAACATAACAAGCAGCACTGCCAACTTCATCGCTTTTGAGCAATATAAAAACACACCATAATTAAAAGTGACTACATTACAAAATACAAAGTTAAATATAATGAGATTTTTGAAAACTGCACACTGATGGTTCTTTAATCATGTCACCGCCAGGAAAACTTAGTTGGAAAATCGCATCAGTGGCTTCGCAAGCTCAAATATTCAAGCAACTAGGTCCCTACTGGAAATGTCAAGGGAAAGATGAAATTAGATTCAATGCAGAGGAAATGTTCACTTAACGGTGGAAAAGGAACTCGGAGAAATTTATGGCAAGAAATAAGGATGTAGGAAATACTCGAGTCACCGTTAACGTTTAAATGTGCGTATTTGCGCAGAGCTTGTGAAAATGTTCATTTTGGGTTTCTATTTTTTTAAATTATGTATTTTGTATGTATTATAACCAAATTAATGTCCTTAATGTAATTTTATTTTGTATATGTTTATATGTTATAATGCACAAATAATTTAAAATATTCGTATCTATCTTTGTATTTTTTTTATTTAGAGTATTAAGCTAGGTTAAAACATAAATTACGCACATTTATGTGTAGATACGTTATATTTAGAATTCGTGAATAAATATTCAAAAATAAAACCAAAAAATTAACATAAAATATTCACTAAAATACGCCAACAATTAAGCACATGATATACATTTTGAAGTTAACGGTATGATATAGAATATGTGCGTAATACTATTGTGAAAAAGTGAAACATATTATTTGATGGTATAATGTTTAAAAAAATTACAAATACAGGCAAGTATTGATGTTGAAGTTACGGTATATATATGTGTGTATGTAATATTGAAGTGAATTTTAAAAATCATACAAATAAAAATAGATCAAGAGAAAAAAATAGGCAAATTAATTGTCTCAATGTGGCTTAACCACAGTTTGATAGTTACTTTAATGTCAAAACAGTTGTCACAATAATTAATACTAAAATGCTTGGAGAGTTAAACAACATTTTTTTAAATTTTATTTCTTAGGCAAAGTTTGTACATGATGTAAGTATAAAGCAGAATATAAGTACAAATTCAACGTTTTCACAGTCTTCACTAGGGTTCTGTTCCGAGGAGGCCTGTAGTTTTAATTTTAATGTCATTTATTTATGTATTTAGTTTCAAATTGTCTTGATAACGTTTGCAAGTTGATTTTCACTAGGTTCTTTCAACCATGTTCTTACATTAACTTGAAATTTAGTCAAAACCGTTATTTTTTATTTTGTTTGATTATGTGGAGCATTATACGAGTATATTGTTTCGTAGCATGAAATTTAATGTTTCTCTGTCCAAAAGATGTCTTAAATCTATGAGTAACCAATATATTTTGGCTTATTGCTCTTGTTAAGTAGTTGGGCAGTGAAGTATTCAGATATGTTTTTTCAATTTAAAAAGGGATGTTGTGGTTGAATGAAAAGCCTTTTGTGAGTCTATGAAGATTTCCAATGTTTTTTCTCCACTGTCTAAACTTTTTGTGATCATGTCTGTAATAGTTTTCATGGCTTCACCAGTTCTTAAGTTATTCCTAAAACCATACTGTGATTCAAATAATATTTTAATACTTTCTAAGTAGCATATAAAGTTTTGTTTTGTTCTCTCCAATATTTTAAAACATGTATTGAGTAGGCTTATTGTTCGATAGTTGTTTATGTCAATTTTACATCCTTGTTATATTTTACAACAAAAGCTGTTTTGAGAGCTGTGGGGAATACGTTTTAGTTATAAATATATTGACTAGGTATATTAGAGCTTTTTGTATTGTATAAGTCCTCCCCGAAAATACATTTGATTTAAGAGAAGAAATTGTGTTTTTGTATTCAAAGAAAAAAATTAGACTTGTTTATTGACCTGATCTGAACAGTCGGGAACGTCTATAAGAAAAGTCTTCCTTACGTTCCTCTTACCTAAAAAGTTATATTCTTCTTTTCTGCTTAACAATATTATGTACACTATAGTAAAACATTGGGAATCCCGCACTCCCACTAGCTTTGTTCATGGGAAGTTGTGTTTCATGTCAAATAAAAAAAGTAATACGCCCAGTAGCCGTGATTTTATTATTTTATGATACCTTTTTACTACTTCTGATCTGTGGTATAAGAAAAGACATAAGAATATAGAAGTATATTAGAAATATTATTATGCCCACGCACAGGTTTTGCTTTGTGGGATGTTTTGTCAACACTTGGCTACCATAATACGGGCTTGTGCCTAGTATGGTGGCTGTAGAAAACAAAAAAATGTAATCATGTAGCGCGCGGAATATTACTGCCAATACACCATCTCTCTCTCCCCATATGGCATTGTCCCTGTCTTGCTGCACGCCGGCGACGAGATGCGCAGAATGCTTTCTACGCATCCCCCCCCCCACGCGGTCGACCATCCCCTACGCTGCTGACACGGGATGAAGCCCTTAAAAGCAGCAACTCACCCTTACACAGTACAGTTCTTCTGTCTGCTCGCTTTGGCTAGTACCCTCCCTCAGCTGGCTACCCGTGCTCCGCACGGCCCTCTGAGGACAGCTATCTACTACCATTGCCAAGCACAGTACAGTTCTTCTGTCTGCTCGCTTTGGCTAGTACCCTCCCTCAGCTGGCTACCCGTGCTCCGCACGGCCCTCTGAGGACAGCTATCTACTACCATTGCCAAGCGCAGTACAGTTCTTCTGTCTGCTCGCTTTGGCTAGTACCCTCCCTCAGCTGGCTACCCGTGCTCCGCACGGCCCTCTGAGGACAGCTATCTACTACCATTGCTAAGCAACCGACTTGAAGACTACTAGACTCGCTAAAGGCGCGCTCCTCTTCTTGGCTACCTGTGCTGCGCGCAGCCCTTGAGAGACAGTAATCCGCCCCAAGCAAACCTAGGCTAGTCCCGAACAGTTGTGCCGCGACTCGATTCTATTTTGTTGTTCCCAATTACTATCCCGCAAGGACCCTATATAAATCCTTGCCTAGTCGATAAATGTTATTTTCAAAGTGTATTCGTGTAAATTGTAAACTGTGACTATTTTGCTATTGTAATCTGTGTAACCTAAACAATAAACTGTGTTTTAAGCCACCAAAAGTCTTATAAACTGGCGCCCAACTAAGTGGCCAGATACATTGTGCAAAAGTGTTAAAATCAGTGAAAATTTCGCGTCTGCGCCGCAGCCCTCGCTTCAAGATGCAAGCCAATGGGGAAGGCGCTATCATCAGCTTTACTCAGGAGCAATTCGCAGAATTCCTGAACTCAATAAAGCGAACGCAAACAGATGCAAGTAACTACGCATCGGGAGCAGTTCTGGTCCAGGGGGAGGGCCCCGATGAGCATCCGGTAGAGTATGCAAACCGCCTACTCTTACAAGCAGAAAGAAATTATTCCACGACAGAAAGAGAAGCTCTAGCAGTGGTATGGGCAGTCACAAAGAAGAGAGGATCCTCAGTACCAGCCCGGGGATCATGTCCTTGTCCAATCACACGCTCTTAGCAAGGCTGCAAGGAGGTTTAGTGCCAAAGCCAATCCACGGCGAGATGGCCCATACCTAGTACTGCAAAAACATGGACCAACAAGCTACGAAATAGCTGCCATGACAGCCCCGGATGTTTCGCTTGGCACTTACCATACATCGGTGCTGACTCCATACCAAGGGTTTGTCAGACCACTACCAGCTCCAGTGGTTCCCCTGCGCAAACGGGGCCGCCCTAAGAAGAATAAATAAGAAATCTCGCTTACTACAAATCTGGATCTTCAGCGAGACGCTCCTCGATCCAGAGGGGGAGGATGTAGCGCGCGGAATATTACTGCCAATACACCATCTCTCTCTCCCCATATGGCATTGTCCCTGTCTTGCTGCACGCCGGCGACGAGATGCGCAGAATGCTTTCTACGCATCCCCCCCCCCACGCGGTCGACCATCCCCTACGCTGCTGACACGGGATGAAGCCCTTAAAAGCAGCAACTCACCCTTACACAGTACAGTTCTTCTGTCTGCTCGCTTTGGCTAGTACCCTCCCTCAGCTGGCTACCCGTGCTCCGCACGGCCCTCTGAGGACAGCTATCTACTACCATTGCCAAGCACAGTACAGTTCTTCTGTCTGCTCGCTTTGGCTAGTACCCTCCCTCAGCTGGCTACCCGTGCTCCGCACGGCCCTCTGAGGACAGCTATCTACTACCATTGCCAAGCGCAGTACAGTTCTTCTGTCTGCTCGCTTTGGCTAGTACCCTCCCTCAGCTGGCTACCCGTGCTCCGCACGGCCCTCTGAGGACAGCTATCTACTACCATTGCTAAGCAACCGACTTGAAGACTACTAGACTCGCTAAAGGCGCGCTCCTCTTCTTGGCTACCTGTGCTGCGCGCAGCCCTTGAGAGACAGTAATCCGCCCCAAGCAAACCTAGGCTAGTCCCGAACAGTTGTGCCGCGACTCGATTCTATTTTGTTGTTCCCAATTACTATCCCGCAAGGACCCTATATAAATCCTTGCCTAGTCGATAAATGTTATTTTCAAAGTGTATTCGTGTAAATTGTAAACTGTGACTATTTTGCTATTGTAATCTGTGTAACCTAAACAATAAACTGTGTTTTAAGCCACCAAAAGTCTTATAATCATTTAAATTTTTATGAATAAAGAAACACTAAAAAAATCTTTTTTTTTTGGTTTTCTAGTATATCTGTTTGTTTTTTAGTTTCATTTATATTACCATTTACTGTTTAACGGTTACAATATTTAAGTTACGGCATTATGACAAAACTTTGACATCAGGAATTGGCTCCATCGCTTGTAAATAGATCCCTGCCAGAAGTGCAGTGCTGCTATCACAAAACCGTTTTCGTTCGTGGCTAGTCGCATTTGAAAGCTGGTGATCCGTTTTTTTATTAGTACTCGGAATCCGGGAGCACGCCCTTCTAAAAACATCTCAGTGGCACTACAGTACGAGGACAGCTGAAAATTTATTCGGTATGAATTGTTGTACCGTACTTCCATTATTTTTAGAGATGCTTTCTTGAAGTTGGTCCACAGCTCCGAGGTATATAGGCTCGTGCAGTATGTGTTAAAAAGTTGCCTTTTTGCTTTTGGGCTACACTTATTAAATCGTCGATAAATCATATTTGCTCTGATGCACAGTGATATTCTCTGTCGCTCAATATCCATATTATCATTAAACTCCGCTGTTACGATGTGTCCTAAGTATGTTTGACCTACAGTTTTTAAGTTATTTTTGTTCCGTTTAGGCTGACGGGTAGTACTTACGAGTAGGGCCTGCGTCTGACTTCAATACTATTAATACAGATTTAGTTGGGTTGTAGACCATGTTATGTTCAGCGGTTTGTTCTTCGCACATCTTTGACAACTTTTTCAATGCTTTAATGCTTGGAAATAAAATAACCATGTCATCTGCGTACGCAGTGTTATTTACGCAAATTTTTCCCAGGTAACAACCTACATTTGCCGAGGTGAGTTTAACGCTTAACTCATTCGAATAGACGTTAAATAAAATCGGCGATAAGCTTCTATGGCTAATATTATTATTAATAATGCCCGAGCCCAAAAATAAAATGTTATTTAATTAATTTTTCACAAATAAATTAATTCACTAAAATTAATATATTGATCACCTATATGTGCGGCACTTTTCAGAGTCAAAGATACTCTCAGACTCGTCCTGGTTAAAAATTACCGTTGAAAATTGAAACGTCTCTTTAAATGGCTTAAGCCGTATTTGTTCACCAGGTCTGAATAGCTAAGTATTCGATATTTCTCTTCTCCATTATTTTCCTCATCCTACTACCTTCAGTCTCATAACATATCCTTTATTTGGGGATGCCATAGTCTCACTCGCTCCAAACGATTGGGAGCAGTTGGGACTCTTGTGCGGTATTTACAACTGTCACAACTTTCCACATCAAGTAACTGGAATAATTCACAAGAGTTAGTTAAATTTTTTCTACGAGATTTAAGAAAAATATAAATAAATATTATTTATGGAAACAAAAATAATATCAAAATAATACCAGAAGCGTACAACACTGAATCTATGTTATTTAGCGAATTGTTTGAAGTGATTCTCCTAATAAGAACATTTTCAAACTGTGCTTAAAATATTTGATAAATTTCCTCATTCTGTTATTGAAATATTATGTTGATGTAAGTAAAATCAACTACGATTATTTGTTGTTCAACAATAATCTCACTAAATCCCACGGAGTAGCCTAAACAATCGGCAATATTTATTTGAATTAATCACTCACTGAACACTCAAGCTTAAAGTCAACTTGAATGTTATTAAAATAGCTAATTTTAAAAAATATATATTTTTTAAACAACAATTTTAGAGCGTAAAACGAAATTTTCATTTTAAATGGCGTATACCTATCATAATTCGGGATGAAATTCTCTTAACTATTCTGCCTATTTACGTGAAAATACTGGTGGTACAGAACGTATTATTTTCCATCACTGAAATTCAACCGAATTTCAAACATTAGAACCACAGTAACAGAGCTTATAATATTCGAGTTTGGTGAATTCAGAATTGATTATGAGTTTATTGTTGGTTTTTCCCATTTTAGTTGTTGCTATGTCTGGTTTGACAACTGAATTTTCAATTGCTTGTATATTACCAGCATAAAAATGGTTAAAAGATTAAAATTGTTTTAGTAAATCATTAGTGTAATGCCACGACAAATTTTCAACATCTTAAGCAAATATATTTTTTGAAAAATTTTACTTTTTGAAGCTGAGTGCATTGTATTGGCTTCTCACTAAGACATCACCGATTCAGTCTCCAGTAAATTAAGACATGCATTAACGTACAATCGACAACTTCAAGTTGTTTTTGATGTTCTTAGGTAAATAAAACAATTAATAAAATAAATATATATTTAAAATAAAACTTATCACACAATCGGAAAAGCATCAGCTGTACGTTCATTCGGAGCACATGAAATTTTCCCGAGAAATTTAACAATCACAACGTAAATAGTTATAAAGAGTGCGACATACAAGTTATGACAACAACCGCCGAAATTATGTCGACAACGAGGTATGAAATAACGTTTGTTTCCTTTTCGGAGTGATTAATGTCGTGATAAGCGAAATCTCTTACCGACAGCTCAAAATTCAGAATCAAAACGTAGCATTGCTTTAAATGGCTATGGCTCGGTTTACTACCATGTTGGGAAAACCACATACTTTCTAGTATTTGAATTATTCTTCTTCTTCAATAATATTTTAAAAAATCTTTAAAAAAAATCTCTGCGGACAGTTGGAAAACTTAAAAAAAAGTTTTCATTTAAACATTTTGTTTATTTACGGAAACATTATATGATAAGGTCCACTTTTCATGAGTAATTTGATTGAGTTTTGTGGAAGACTAGAAGAAGAAAACAAGATAGATAAAAACTATTTACAGTAAAATAAATAAAAATACAAAAGTGGACAGCAAATGTCATTAAGATTTTATCAAGGGTAAATATTTTATTCGTAAAAGTCTAAAAAATTCTTTAAACAATAACAATTTCAACACGAAAAAATGTCGCCTTTTTTCAAGTGTAAATTGATTATATTCATTGAAAGACCTTTAATTTTATAATGCACAAAGAAGGGTGACTGTGGGTGGCTTTGTTTTCATACCAATCTACAGTTTTATTTAGAGATTAGAAAAGTTAAGTCAAGTTTAAACTAAGCTTAACCCTTTAGCGCATTAAAGGGCACTAGCCGCCGCTGAATCCAGGCAGAGATGAATAATCTTTTCATGGTTACCAGGGAAAGCGTAAAAGGTAAATGTAATTAAAGGGTTGAAAGGATGTGAGTAGATTATAAAGTACACATTAATCGCTGTACACAGGCGGTCAACCCTCTGACAGTAATTCCATTGAAATTCTACGTGCCCGGGCACTTGAAATTTGCTACCCAGAGCTCTCTATGGAAAATTATGTACTACCAGTTTGGTACTTAACTCAATCAAAAGTATCTATGTTTGTCATTCAATTTTTTTTTGGTACTTATATTGGAAGCAGTCATGCAGTGGCTAAACGAACTAATTATAGAACAATAATTCAGATATTCCTTTTCAAAGTTAGAAATGTAAAAAAATAAGTTACAACATATAATAAACTAGTCTTAATGCCAGTTTCTGAAGGCGTGGGCAGTTGTGTTGGGCCGCCAAATAACTCTTGGCAAACATCGCTTGCTTCGTTCACATTAATCTTCTTAACCCTGTCTTATACATTCTATTTCACCTGTCTTTTTACATGTCCGAATCTAAAAATTGATTAACCCGATCATGCTTTATCTTTATCAGAAATCCCAGACCATTATTTCTGTTCACTAATGCGTCATTTATTATTCTCTGGACATTCTATTTTCCTTCCATCTGATACATATGTTGAAAAATCCTTATAAGTTGTCAATAATAAACATACATTTATCAATCATCATCATCCCTTAGAGACCTCTCAAAAACGTCTCAACTCTTACCGGTCTCTGCAGTTTTTGATGCTTAATATTTCCCAAGTTTTTGATGTTCGCTTCTACACAGTCCAATTAACTGCAAAAAGCATTTTGAAATTCTGTCGTTCCATAAGCCAATATTATATATACGAAGAAGCCTCTTTAGTCTTCAGCTATCAAATTCGTTAGGCGTACTTCATTTGTGCATTCTCACTGCTCACAACTCAATAGTTAAAATAAATTGCAATGGATTAATGTATAATATCTGAAGTGAAATTAAAATACACCAACTTTCTGAGAAGTATATATATATATATATTTTTAATTCCTTTATTTTTCCCAATTTTTACATTAATTACATACAATATTATATAAATCAATAAGAATAATGGGAACCCATTAAGGCGCAGCCTGTGCGTGGGTTATATATTTAAGTTATTATTTTATTGTACCTAGAAATAAACAAATTGTGGGCATATAAAATAAAAACAAGATTACATTTTGTATAAGCGTTTTGTATAAAAAGTGTTTATAATAGTGTATAGTGAAGTTATAAGTGTTTAGTGTAATAAATGGTGAATATTTTATGAGAAACATAAATTGATACAAATTAAATAAAAAAGTATCAACTGCTGTATCGAAAAGCCATAATTTTTCGGTAAAAGATTGAAAGTACGAGGTCCAATGAAACTGCAGTGTGTTTGCATTTGTTTTGTGTTTGTTTGGGGAGTATGAAATACATTATTATTTCTAATGTTGGTTCTGTTTTCATTTATTTCGAATTTATTTTTGTTTTTAAAGATGTATTTCATAGTTTGCAAAATAAATAGTTTACGGAGACAGAATAGTTTAGATTTTTTGTATAACTCATCCGTTGAAAATGTTCTTTTCCGACTATACATAACTTTGATGATATAATTTTGAATTATTTGTAAAGGTTTGATATGTGCATTAAGCGCACCGCCCCATCCTATTATTCCGTATATGAGTGAAAATTGCACCAAAGAAAAATAAATAATTTTCAGTTTTTCAACATTGAGCACTTATTTTAGTCTGTAAAATGTGTATGCAAGATATCTTAATTTACAGACGGTATTATTAATTTGTGACTGCTAATTTAATTTTGTATCAATAACAATACCTAAAAATTTAATCTTTTCAACTTTTCCGAGTTCAAAGCAAGATAAGCATATTTCTTGATTACAGTTAACGTTATTCGAATTTTAAGGTTATTAGGAGGTTTATTTTTACTATTTTTAGAAAAGGTTAGGTAAAATGTTTTATTATAGTTTAAGAAGAGTCTATTACTTTTTAGCCATGATGATACATATGTAATACATTTTGTTGCCTTCAAAAAAGTTTCAGGCCAGGATTTTCCATTCACTATTATTACTGTATCATCTGCGTAAGATACAATTTTACCAGGGATTATAACATCACATAAATTGTTTATGTATATTAGAAAGAGAATTGGGCCTAGCACAGTTCCCTATGGTACTCTATTTTTTATTCCTGTTTCAGTACTATAAAAATCCCCTATTTTTGTTTTTTGTTTTCTGTCTTTGAGATAGCTAGTAAGAATTTTTAGTGTATCATTTTTTAAACCTATTTGATTCATTTTTTTATAAGTAGATTGTGATTTACCGTATCAAAAGCTTTTCTTTAGTCTAGGAATATAGCTAAACTCTTTTTATTTTGATCAACAGATGTGTATAATTTTTTAGTCAGATCGAATATTGCATCTTCAGTGCTTAGTTTTGTTCTGAAGCCATATTGATTTTGGGACAGAATTTTGTTTTGTTCTAGGTAATTCATTATTCTATTTTTAATACATTTTTCAAATATTTTTGAGAGGTTTGAGACCAAGGAAATAGGTCTGTAGTTGTCTAATATGTGCGTTTATCCTGATTTGTGAATTGGTATTATGATAGAGGTTTTTAATTGTTCGGGAAAATGTCTCTCTCTTAAGGATATATTAAAAATATGTAGCAATGGAGTTAAAATGTAATGTTTTATTTTTTTTAGTGTGTTACCTGATAAACCATCAATTCCTGTAGAATTTGTTGATTTTAGACCGTCAATGTGTTTATCAATTTCATCTGTTGTGATGGGTGAAAAATATTCTAAGGAGTTAATTGAATCGTTAGTTGAGACTAAGTGTAAAGATGAGTCTAAGTGTAAAGATGAATTTCTCTTAAAGGCGATGACAATTTTATTTGTACTCTTCGAAATATAAGCTTCTAGAGTTTTATAAAATAATTCTAATGCTGAATTTGGGTTAGCTATTGATAGTATGTTGTCCCATTTTTCTGAATGAAGTAAATTGTTTAATGTGATGTAATTAATTTCATTTATTTCAACAGTGTGAGAGTATTCTTTTGAATTTGTGGTTAAGATGTTGTGTCCGTAGAATGTTGGGTAGTGGTCAGTAATGTTTGTTTTTAGAGTTGAAGATTTAGTTATAACGTGTTTGTGTGTTTTGATAAATATGTGATCTAGAGTCGTGGAATTATTCAGATTTTCTCTTGTTGGTGAATTTATGTATGATTGATATCCTGCATATGACAAACAATCTAAGTATTCATTTATACATTTTGTTCTTTTCATTAATGTTTATATAAATATAACCAGTTAATATTGCAAAGTTAAAGTTATTTCTGTTAGTCATTTTTATAAGTGAATTAAGTTCATTATTGAATAGAGATTCATTTAAGGAAGGTGATCTATAGATAGCTAATAGCAAATACGTACAATTACTATGGGTAAATGTTAATTTGATTGCGTTAGCTGTTTTAAGGTCTAGAATTTCGAAGGCAGGTTTTATAAGACAATTTTTTATAAATAAAGTGATTCCATCGTGACCAGTATGTTAACATTCGGATGAAATAGTTATATATCCTGGCAAGTTATAGGGAATTACTTCTTTCATTTGCGTTTCTGTTAAAATGACAATACAAGGAGAAAAATTTAAAATTTAAATTTAAACCAGTGTTTTGTTGTTATAGCTTTTGCTCGTTAGATTGTGCACAACGAAAGTAGCTAGACGTTGACGGTGACAAAATAAAGACAAAAACTAAAAAAAGTTTACGTCAGAGCAGTTAATAAATAGTACAGAGTAATTTGCTGGTATTATCAAAGCACTGCTGTCCGGAAAGTGCTTCCTTTGAAACCCGTTTATTTGAAGCACTCCCTCTCCCATTAGCGCGATAAACATAGAGCATCTTCTAGTTGCAGGCATCACAACCTGGAAGTAAACTTAATATTTATGATGGTGAATACAAAATTAACTTTATCCCACTTAAAACATCATTTTAGTATTGTAGATTATTATGGCAGTAGCATGCCGTAAATTTTATTTCAATTTTTTTGATTTCTTTGAGCAAAAAGTATCTCTCAATATTTTTTAATCCAGAATATAAAGGTATATTTTCTTGGTGATATAAAATTTATTATTTATTCCCGCTTAGATGAAATTTTTTATCTCTCAAACCGGGGAGAAAATGAAAATTATCCATTGTGAAAATGCAAACCACTAATATTATTGCCTTTTTATTATTGACACAATAACATTATATATTTTCAAACACTATTTGATAAGTGGACCTCACTGAGTGTTTTGCTTCTGCTGAGGCTTTACAACTTTACAATTTTAATAAAATAAAACAAAAAATAAATATTGTGAAATATTAATTAGAAATAAAATAAAGAAAAATGAAACGAAATAATATAAAATACAGTGATAAAAGCGGTAATTTAAAAAAAGGCAAATATTATGAGGTTGTATATTATGTGTGTATTGTGATGGTATTGTTTGTGTATTGCGTGTTTGTTTAATTATTTTGTGAATTAATATTTTTTGTCGATTCTTTAACTGATAGTTTCTCTAATGATAGTTCGTGTTTGTTGAAATTTATTTTTTTTGTGTAAAATTTTAGTAGTTTTTTGGTGTATTTGGTGTATCTAGTACGACAAATATGTTGAATATTTGGTTTTTGTCATTATATGTTTTGTCAGTATTATCTTAAATATGTTTTCCTGTGTTATTTCTATATGAACGATAGCTTTTTTTCAGATAGAGTTTTTTGTTTATTTGTTTTTTTTATCTCTCTACGTAATTGACAATTATGAAGAGCGCCGATACAGCTACGATATAATTGTATTTCCTCTAACTGAGTGTGTTTTTTTAACGTGTGAATTTTGGCAAGCCCTAAATTATTTGAAAATGGTAAAGCCAAATACATATTTGTAGTGAATGTGGGTCGAAGATTATGGAATTATAATGAATGATTATGAAAGTCTCTGATGCATGTGCGACGCGAACGTAGGATGTAAAAGGCCAGGGCCTCGATTCTTGACATCATGACCCCTTACTTTTTCAAGTGGAATGACTTTTAACGTTTGGCGTGTGTATGTATCTACCTTCAAAGTGACTCAAGAATAAGAATGCTGACCAATGAAAGTACTTTCGGCGGTGATTGCGAGCGAACTGTACTGGAGAATCGATACCCTATACGCGTGTCAGTAGTTCTATTCCACTTTTACTGTCAACAGATGTTTTAATTTAAATATAAATCATATTAAATACTTATTCTTTAGTAAGTACATAATGTACCTTCCACCAAAGCATTTTTTTTCGATGCTTTCTTTGCTATGATTTGATGTGACAAGGACGGGTTGTTTCGGAGAATTTGAACAATTCATCAAATTTCAACGTTCATTTCTGGGTAATGTGAAAGTCTTATTCAAGTTCTGTTATTATATTATTATAGGCTAGTTGCATGAAAGAACTAAAATAATAACAGAACTTGAAAAAATCTTTCACAAAACTGTAAAATTAACTTTTAAATTTGAAGAATTGTACAAAATTCTCCGAAACAACCCGTCCTTACTCATGAACTCGATCAAAACCTTATTCAGGTGTTGAATAGATATTATTTTTCCAATTAAAAATGTAAGTACCTTTTATACTTTAAAAGTATTTTTCATTACTGAAAATCATTGGCAATTTATATTTCTTTATTTTCATGCATTCCTTGATTTTTTATAAATTAATAAAATGTTTTTTTCGGAACAGAGCAAATTAATTAACTCGGATTTGGTATCGAATGAATTACAAATAAAGCTGATTAGATGTCTCACATAATACTTGGACATTGTAATATTTGTCTCTAATTGAGCAACGTTGACCATGTAACTAATCTAGGTATAAAAATTGATCAAAATTTAAAATAGACTGAGCACATTAACTATTTAATAAATAAAATCAAAAACTAGATTATTTTTTCAAAACCATCTGGAATGTCCTTAGTAAAAATACTTAACTACATGGTTCTTTACCAATTATTCTCGAAATGCGATACTGTCGGATGGGGAACTGCAAATGACAATATCCTAAAATCACTCATTAAAACTCAAAAAGGCATAGTGAAAATTATTCTGAAAGTCCCTGTAAGAACTACCACTGACTAAAACTTCAACAAACATCATGTTACTTAAACAACTCTACTCTAAAACAATACTCGGTTATAAAACACAAGAAAAACAACAAACACACATAATAATACTATTATTAGAAACACTACAGGGGTCGAAAAAATTTCCAACAAGCAACTACAAATGCAAAATTTTTACAACAAAGCTTCCTATAACTTTATGTTTAACTCTACAGCAAAATCCCACTCTCATTCAAAACTCACAACAAGCTTTTGACATTTAAATCTCAAATACAAGGCTGGAAAAAAAACATAGGAAGATCAGAAATAGATAGTATACTGACACCAAATACAGATTTAAAACCGAAACCAATCACTGAATAAAAAAACACCTTGTAATATATTAATAATTGTTGCAGAAAAAACACTATTCAAAAAGTTTATAATTACTTTATATGTTCGTACAACTAAATTTTAATCATATGTAAATGAAATCCTAAGCACGGATTTCATTTACATTTTACCTTTTTGTTACGAACAACGATCACAAATATTTATTTTTATTATAATTACTTTCGGTTTCTTTGATAACAAAAGACATCGAAATTTTGTAATGAGTTTATAAAATTTCCCAATTTTTCCCTGCAGCTTTTACATATTGTATCAACTAAACGCTAAAAATACTGTCCGATCGTAGTCAATTGGCCTATGCTTACCTTCTGTACCCCTGGCATATATAATTAATTATCATATTCAAACCCTTTCAAATAATACGGTTCCGAGGAGAAAGGCAATAAATAACATGAACCCAAAATGTTCATAGCTGGCCGTTTTAAATATATATCTGTATTCCCAGAATCAGCAGCCCTGTGTAATACCGTGTGTGAACTCTTATATTATGTACACAAGACATGCAGCCCACGAACTAAGCACTGAAACACTGGTTTCGATTGTTAGCTACCCGTGGAATTTATGGAATTTTAAGTTATGAAAATGATAATTAAGATACAAGTTTACGTGCAATTATTCTACGTGCGATCTCTTATACTAGCATGGTTTAGAGTGTGTATGAACCATATTACTCGAATTTTTGCAATTTTTAAATTTATTTTGTTTAACCTCCCCGTTGTTGACAGAAGAATTCAAAATCTC
Organism: Hesperophylax consimilis; assembly: GCF_061612785.1. Lineage (NCBI taxonomy): Eukaryota > Metazoa > Arthropoda > Insecta > Trichoptera > Limnephilidae > Hesperophylax > Hesperophylax consimilis. The sequence continues at coordinate 9,610,339 of NC_142845.1, forward strand.
CAAAAATTCTATCCTTTTTATACATTTTTAAAGGTGACCTTATGGTTGGTATTTTTTTTATTCCCATAATACCTACATAGGTATATATGAACAGATAGGTTAAGTGTTAAATTAAAACTGAAAAATTATTCTGTAAATATTATCTAGGTATCATTCCTTGTCACAAACAGTAATATTTATTGTGCACTGGAACCATACTCACAGCTGAAACCATACACCCAACAGTGTGTGATGGCCACCATCTCATTATTTTACTACTTCATCTTAATGACCAGAGCTGCGTAAGGCTATACGGTATTAAAACAAGTGAAAAATAAATCAGGGCTGCTTATAAATTCAAGCCAGAAACAAGTCTTCTATCTGAGAATTTTAATTGTTTCATCGTCGTCGTAATTTATAGTTTCTATTAGTAGACCCAGTTTAAAGTTTATATATCTCAAAAATTGGGGATCAGATAGAAGAATAATATTCGTCTTGACTACAAACTAAAGAAGAATACAAGATTTTTTAAAATGATGTGTTTATAAAATCTCTGCCATTACGGAGAATGAAAACAAGAATTTTTAACCATTTATTTTGTTATCGTGTTGATGTAATAAACAAAATTCAATTTAGAATCGAAAATAATTTCTCTAAGGTGAGGGTGACTATACACAATCATTTATAGTTCTTTATAAGTTTATAGAGCTTTAGATCGTTGGCGAAAAACAACACTCTAACAATATTATCAAATACAGTTACGATATTGTTAATAAAAAGTAAAAAGAGTATCGGTACTAAATACGTCCCTTGAGGTACACCTATTGTACGCATATTTTGTATAAAAGTTAAAAATTATTTGTTATTTTAAGAATTGTATCTTATCTAGGTAGCTCTTTTTCCAATTCAATTATCCACTCTCTGTTTCAAATTTGCTAAGTTTATAATGAAGAATTTTATTGTTTACTTTATCCAATGCTTTTACGGAGTCAGTATATATCGAGTTGACTTGAATTGAGCATGACATAAATTGTTCGTATAAAGAGAGATTTATATTTGATAGAATTATGTTATAAATATGTCTGTACGTATTCTATCAAGTATAATTTTTTCAAACAATTTAGGGATTGTAGAGAGCATGCACATGGGTCAATAATTTGTGACATCATAAATATAGCCCTTTTTAAATACAGGTAACAATAACAGTTTTTCAATAGATCAGGAAAACAGCCGGAATTCTGTGGTTGATTAAATATTTCACATAGTGGCTTGGCTAGTGTTGATACACAGTTAATTAGAATTTTCCTCATGGCCTCCCGTGTGGAGCTAATGCACGTAGTAAGTCAATACAATCCGGCCATCTGCCGTAGGCCACATTCGTCGATGAATGAAGAGGCTTTTTACAACAATTACGATACTATGATAATTATTTCATAAACACGCGTTACATTGTAAGTCATAAGAATAATTGAAAAAAAAAATTATGAATAAATAACAATGAATTGTTAAAATGCATGTAGACACTCATTTTTTTTAACAGTTCGTATCTTGCCATACCAAAAAGTTTATTGAATTTTCTTAAAATTGTTTGTTCTTTACTCACCAGTAAAATGTTTGCTGAAAAAAGGTGCATTGTACATTGCAGACAGAAAAACTGGAAAAAAAACAAATTTCACAACGCTGGAGATTTCAAGTGCTTTAGCAAACAACATACATAGAAACAGACTTCTGTCTTATATTTAATGTAGGTAATACCTTCTAGTCTATGAATAAATTATATGGCAAGGCAGGTAACTAATTGCAAAGTTTTCAGTCAGTTTTCAATGTTCCTACCAACGGAATATTAAATTACTCGCCCTTTATGAATTCTTATTTTACATATTATTAGTCTTCCTGACACAAGGAGAATCAAATTACCAGAACTACCGAATATTGCAAACATGGTAATTTTATTTAATTATTCCAATTCATTTGCAGTTTTCGCATTTTACTCAGAATTAATTAATCTATACATGCATTAAGCTTTACAATTTTAACGTGTATTATTTCAATTTCAAACATGAAAAAAGATGACGAAAAATAAAAGGCGTGTATTTATATAGGATGTATAGGAAATCTACAAGATTATAATAATAATTCACAGAGAATAAATTGAAACGAAATTTTTGAATAATTGCTTGCCCAATATAAACGTCGATTTAAAGTATTTGTATTTACCTATAAATGCATAAGATATTTTTTAGTGTATGAAAAAATATCATTTTCAAAGAATTCTTATTAAATTCACGCAGTCGATTAAAAAATAAAATTTCCGAAATTCTCTCACATTTTTAAGACAGAAATTTCGTATGTTATTTTGCCGAATGCGACGTTGCCAGCTTTTTTGGAGCACAGTTGAGGACATTTTTTTCTATTACCATTTTGAATATAAGCTTGTGCAGTCTTTTCCCAATGTGTAACAAAACACCGTTTTATGATTAAGAAATATTTTTTTATTAGCAAAGTTTTAAGTGAATAACTATCGCACTTTCGAGAAAAATCATGCTGGGCCTTGTTTTAATTTTTACACAACTAATAGAAAACCAGTAGGTAATGTATCTTAAAAAGTTGTTTATCAATTGTGTAACTTTTAAAATACGTTTATTAGTACGGGGGTATGAGTTTAATTAAAAATATATAATCTGTGTATTAAATTAAAAACACAATTTGTAGTTCACCACTTTATTCAATTAAAATCGCTTCGTCTGAAATTATATATGTCAAGTAATTATTATTATTTGCCTTTTTTTGAACTGAAGTTTAATTATCAAAAATAATTCTCGCTTTGTTTTAATCTTAAACATTCATACTTGAATTATATAATTTATAAAAAAATAAAATCTGTTTTTATTTTATCTCTAAGTTTCATAATATTGTGTAAACAAAAACCTAGCTAACAATTACTCTGTAAACTCTCATCTCAATACGGGCCTTTTACAACTAGTGTAAAATTACAAACACGAAATTATAATTATATAAGAAAATAATGAAATTAAAGAGAGTTGAAGTTGAGTAGAGAGAGACAATTTATTAGGTAAGGGAAGAGAGAAAAGTTTCAGCTATGACTATGACTATACATTTTAAAGTTGGTGGGTTACATTAATTAAATATTTTTTGATTTTAAAATAATGTGTGGTTTTAAGAAAATATACAATATGCTTAAATGAACTACCGTGTTTTATCTAAATAAAATGTCTTTCGTGAATGTGTGAGTGGGTGTATGCACTGCAATTAAACGCAGTGCGTGCTCTCACTTACAGCCACAACACGGAGTCCATTTATTTGTTTAATATTCATAAATTTACTTGTGTATCTAAGCTGTGGCCAAAAATTAATTATATTATAAAATTCATAAGAGTAGTAAAAAAGAGATTTAAATACATTAATGTATATTTTTCCTGAAAAGTGGGCTTCAATGGTTTATCTTTATTAATCCTATTGAAACATTATTATTTTTTTATTTTATGTTATTAACGGTTTCCTTGATTTTGAGAGCTTTTAAATTGTTTAATCTAATAACACTTATTCCATTTTAATGGAATATGTTAGTTCCTGAGGTGTGAAGTAATGAAAAGTCATTCTTTTCTATAAGGCGGTTTGCAAATTCTGAAAAAGTGTTATTATCTCCGATATTTTGCCGATATAAAAAGCGAAATTTTTTTTTAAAATAAAATCTCTAATTGAAAAATTTAATCATTGAAGAAAATAAACGATAGATGTAAAACAGAAAAGACAGACAAGATTCAGTCGCGTCTAATTCCTATAAATATGGACAGTAGATAAAAGTAAATAACGTTATAATTTACGCGTTCATAGATGACGATATTTTAATTATTTTATAAAAATAAGCTTTTTGCATTTTACGCTTTAAAATATCGAGATATTATATTAGATACAAATACAATATCTTTTGGGTGAATCAATCCAATATTGTAATGGTGTGCCTTCCGGTGAATCAATCCAATCAACAACTAATCAGAACAATTTTCTCGACTTGAAGATTTTTATAATGAAAATATAGCATTTAAAATTATTTGATTGTCCCAGACGATGGCGTTGCTTGTCGGACGTACACTAATCCTGATTCTCGCATGAGCGTTTAGTGTTTTTCTAAAAGACAAAATGTTAATCATCATTATAGCGTCAGGAGTTATTTTGGCTGTAGTTATTATTTTGCAAACTTCTAGTACTTATTCTAATTTAACGTATTATATTTCACGTTTAATTAACTAATTACCAGATTAACAACAAGAATATCGGTGTCGCGATTGTGGATTAATTTATCACTGAACCGTAACAAGGTGTGCCTCAGGTATCGAATTCTCTTCAGGCATGCTAAATAATAATAAACAGGACTACCACCTACTTCTATACTTACACGCCTATATATAAATAACGTTTCTACGCTATCGTATTTCTGTATGTACAATAGGAGTCAGTTGAAAAACAGAAGGTTTGTATCAGATACGAAGACTTAGTAAATTTTAATTATAGCATAGCTTATGTCTTAATTACACGTCACTGATTCTCTTTCTGCCAATAATGTAAAAATCATTAAAGAAGAAAATGATGCTAACAAATTTAAATGAAACATGAAACGGAAAAAGATAAAGATCATGACTAGGAATCGAACCCAGGATCTCCTTTCTCACCGGGACAGCGTTTTAACCACTCGACCATTGGCACCTAGTTATAAAACACGTGTCATTTTTTATTTTTTATTTTTTTTAATTTTTTTTTATTAATTTATTAAATTTGAAATATTTCCACTTCACGTGACATTTCAATTTACCCTTTTCTTATTTCTGATACTTATCAGTTACAAAGCTTTTTGAATTTTATTTACACCATAGCGCATATTATAATACAGACAAAATTATGAAGCGTTTTACTTGGTTAGATATACAATGTTTTAATATGCAAATAAAACTATAAAAAAGTATAAAATAACTAAAAAGGTGTAAGTATAAATACAAAAAATATTTAATTAATATGTAAAGGTAGGAATAAAAATCGATTAAAATTAAAATTTAACCACTTCATACCATGATTTTTTTATTATGTTTTCCCATAATAAGCAATTGCTTGTGTGTATGGGATGAGGTATTATTTGTTTAGTTTTTTTAGATTATTTTTTTTTATTATTATTATAATATATTTTTAAGTTAAGGTTTTCAGTACATTTTTTTAATTGTGTTTTGAATTCTTTTGATTTATCATTAATCTTATATTTTCTGTCAATTTATTTAAGAAATTTGTTCCTAAGTATTTGTAATTTTGCTGACCCAAAGTTTTTTTACAAATCGGAATTGGTAACATGTATTTTTGCCTGAGATTTGCTGTGTTTTCGAATGTTACTGTTTTGTTTAGGATATATTCTTCGTAAAGTTGTAAGGTTGAGTGATACAGGAATAGAGTATTTAATTTTCTGACTTTAAATTCTTTGAATATGAGTTCAGATGAAAATGAAAGTGTAATGTTCTACCCTTCAGGGTAGTCAGCCGGGGACTTCTTGCCACAGACTTCCAACACTCCTTGGATGGAAGATATAATAAGATAGGTTACTTGTTATTAACTGGTTTATTTAGAATAACGCGTGTACAATATAACCGCGTTGGTCAACCTTTATCGGTCCTAGCTAGATTCGGTCTGCCAGAGGGATTCCAAATGAAACCTAACCTGAAGCTGAGACGCCCTCTCTCGTCGGAGGCTAAAACTAAGAGCACTGCCATCTGTGTCTAAAAGCTCGAAGCTTTATACACAACAGAAAGTGATTTCTTTAGTATTATTTTAATTATTAGTTTTTGCGCAAATTAAAGAGGTTGTGTGTGAGTTTTATAGGTGTCTATTTTTACTGCTAGGCTTAATCTTTATTCCAGCGCCAAATTCTGTTAATATAATGATAGACCCCGTCTCAATTTTTTGTGTCGTAGAAATTTTCCGTGTTAATAAAAAATAACTCTTGAGGCATAAAAAATAAAAAAAAATTTAAAAAAAATCTAATTAGTAAACAAAACATCAAACAAAAAATATACCTTAATTTTTTTTTAAATAATTATTTAAGGTGTTAATAGTACTTACGCAGAAACTACAAACTGTAATGTGTGTAACGTATTTTTTACTGTTGGGATTTCGTTACAATGAATTAAAAATGTTATTTTGGGATCGTGATAAAGTGGTTTTTGAAAACCTACATTCTAAATTTCTCGCAATATAATAATAATAATTATTTAAATGACGCCGTTTTTGTGAAAGATCACCTCAAGGGCGCTGTGTTTTATATGTTTTAACGTTGCTATTTTGTATCTGAATAAATGCTGCCTTTTATATATTTTTTAATAATTTAAAGAATAATATACAAATATAATGAATGTTTATCTAGACACAGGTATTTCTCAGTGAGTCAGAAATCGAAAAATCATTTGTAAATTTTGTCACGATAGTAAATATAAAATATAAAAATGAATGCCGTTTTTCAGACTTTATAAATGCAGATAATATATAGCGGGCCATTTTTATAAGTACCGTCAAGCACGCAATTGTACAAATTACACTTTGTAGTACGTACCTAGCCATAAATCATGTTTTCATGTCTGTTTACATAGAAACTCTGATCTGTTGTGGTAAATTTTACTGTTGCGTGAAATAAATTATTACCAAAAGTTTGACCTTTTATAAAATATGTAAATATTTTGGATTAATATAACCTTTGATTAAAAAAAACTTTTTGACCTAAAGAGATTATTCAAAATTTGGGTCATCTAACTGCAAAATATTCTCTAAAATTTTTCGGAAATCTGTAAACGTCACGAAAAATACTTTATACATAAATAATAAATCATATAAAATATCAACACTTATTATACATTACAGAGCAAAAAATATTAAAATATATTTATTATGAATTTACTTTAAGCATGTGACCAAAAAATTTAATTCGTTTCTACAGTTAAATAATTCATGAAAGCTCTTTCAGGAGCTATAATTGTGATAGAAGTAATTTAAATACAATATGACACGGAGTTTTAAACAAAATTTAAATTATTATTTGTCACTTCCTGTTGTGTTTTTATCTTTATTAGTTTTGACACGCGAAACTATTGAGAGCCCTGGTAAATGTAGCACACACATGATACATTTTATTCATTTTTGTACCGTATGAAAATAAAAAGTCAAAATAAGTTGTTTTCTTCTTTTCATTCATCGGTAAATGAATAAAATATATTATAAATAAATCCAATAAGAAAGGAATACTTCATTGCGATTATCGTTGGGTTGTAAAGATTTCGTTTACTGGCTTGTTTATTGAACCGCTAAAAGTATTATGGATTTCCAACATTGCATTTTTAATTGGTAGTATTCATGTCGCACAAATAATAATGAATAATAAAACTGGAACAATTAAAAACGAGGAGAATATACGAAACGTAAAAATATTATAAAATATTCAACTACACTTTTTCTAAAGGCCGCAAATTACTGGCATTTGCGCATTTTTATGAAAAGATGGGGATAAAATATTTATGAATTAACTTAAGTATTAATTTTCCACAAGAAGCCGTTTCACAGTATTGTTGGCGAACAAACAATACTGCCTAAGTGACACCCTGTCGACAATCTACTTTCTCGTGGAAAACTGAAAAGCTAATATCTGGATACTTGGATTATTTTACGCTTTACCTGGTCTACTTTGCGCGTAGACCAGGTAGTAAGTTTTTAAACTTGATCTATCTTACCTCTCTTAAGCAACTAACATTATTTATGTGAAACGTTATCCAAATCAATTACTAGTTTTTTTCTTTCCTTCAAGATGGCCATAGTAAAATTATTTGAAAAATACAAATCTTTAAAAAGTTATAAAGTTACTATCCGCGTCTGTTTGTTTGTGCGCTTAGTTCTTCTAGACTACGCAGTTGATTTTTATAGTGTTTTAGAGAATTTCTTCCGAAAGATTTTTATATGTAATAAATGCATATTATATTTATATAAAGTAGATAAAAGTCTTTGTTTATCTGGAATTCACAATCCTTTACTCCAAATCATTTTTAACCCTGAGCAACGCCGGGTACACGGTAAACGTAAGCTAGTCATGTAATATTTTATTTTGGCTTAGATGCTTTTATTAAATTTTATTCTAGGAATAGTTACATGGAATCTTATTTCCTCATCCCTCTCTATTTCACATTTTTGTCGTCTCACTTCATTTTCTTGCGTAGGTATTTATTACTATTACTGATATGAAAAAAATCATGTGACGTGTTCTGAATATCTTATATTTTTGCAATTTTCAATTTCCGTCTGTTGGTTTCATTTTTTTTCTATTTTTTTTTTAACTTTAAACAACAGTACTAATATTTGTCTGCATCCGTTTTTCACGCTCACCGGGAATAGCAATCAAGCTGATGACCAAATATATTTCCCGATAAACTCGAATTGAACCCTTTATTCCAAAAAACCACAAAAAATTGCATGTTCCACCACATTGATCGATTTTAGACTACCTTATAATGTTTAATAGAACAAGCTGTTGTAAAAAATACGATCACATCCAAAAAGCTAATGATACCAAATTTAAAGTTAATGTTAAATTCAATTTGTTATTATCCACAAAATTTGATAATTAACTTGCAAAGCAATGTACTTAACCATATTTTAGAAGAACCGCAGGTAAGTTTTTTAATGTAATAACGATCACACTAAATTTATTGTACAGACCATTTAAAAATATTTCAGCTGAGAAATTGGTTTAGATTTCCCTTTCAAATAATCATTATGTCTAAATTTTAGATTAAAGATCTAAAATCATCTTAAATCCCATCTGACATCCGATTGCGACAATAATTTAAATTGTTCGTTTCCTTCGTACTGATTTTAAAGGACGGATATTCTACAAAAGCTAAGGAATTTTTATATAAAAAGCGGGAAGTAAATTAATAGCATCGTTTTAAAGTATTAATTAAATTTTACTTACTTACCACCTAACCATTACGCCTTTTCCATCCAACAGTAGGCAAGCTCAACGGAATTAAAATTCCATATTTTCACACAATCTTTGCTTCAGTCAAATTCATACATAGTCTTAGTCTAAAAAAAACTGTCCGGTTTTTGGGATCTTTAAATAACCTGTATTCGATTAACTAGTTTGCGCAATTCATCATCTGGTTGTTTATTGGGATCGATTCACTCGTTTGCGCAATTCATTATTTATTTGGAATGTCTCGGACTTTCTCCATTTCAATCTTCTTTGTTTTGCTCGGATTGACATTGAACTATCTTTGGAATCTTACATACTCACATACGCCTCAACATATATTTCATCTGTATTGGGTGTACTTTCATGCATCCATTTCCATACGGTTATATTTGGACTGCGAAAAATGTTTAAAATATAAATGTTTTACATCCTGAAAAATTAGTTTTGCTGATTTGTTAAGGCCCCGTAGTAAGCGTTCAAAGATGGTTTGAAAGGGAGATACATAAATACAAATGTTGAAGGGAGCACGCTTGTATAAAAAAAAACAAAAATAATTCAGCAAAGATGATGAAAATATTTAATAAAACACGACTCATTTGAAATAGAGCAAAAATTTCTTGACAAATGCTTGGTTGCATTTAAAGACGCACTGTGATTTTTTTTTCAATTCAATTCAATTTCTTTATTTCTTTAAAAACATTACAAAATTAAATTTTATTTTGTAAAATGGTATAACATAATAAGTAAGCGGTGTATCAACTGTACCAGCATCAATAGAGCTTGCCTTTTAAAGGCAGCTTCACCGATGCTAAACATGTCGATATTCGAATTGATTCTGTTCAACAGCAAGACTGCTCTCCCCACCGGCATGACCATTGGCAAGTTAGTCCTGCAGGCTGGGAGATAAAACAGTCTATGCTGTCGGTGACGGAGATAACCATCAGGAACATAGAGACTAATACTCTCCATGATAATCGGATTTTCAAACCATCCTCGAATCAGTTTGAAGAAGTGTGATACAATATGCACATCTCTTCTGACCCGTAGATGGTTCATACCAAGCATGCCCAAGATAAATTCAGTAGGATAGAGCCACGGGTAGTAGCCATACTACCTTTTTTATGCCTTTGACGAGACGATTTCATATAATTAACGTTTTGGCTTAAAAAATATAACATTTTATCTTCAAAAATAACGAATTTATTTTTTGGAACTTAAAAACTTAAAGAATTAACGAGGAGCTAGTTATAAATCGGTAGAAATTGGTTTTGCGGAGGCTTAATTATTTATCTATTTAATTTCCCATCACATGCTACTGTGAAGGCTACTTCAATGAATACTTATACCTGTAGAATCAATGTTTTCAAATTGATAACGACCGTGAAAATATTTAATCATTCATTGATAAGAATAATAGTTCTTGACATTTCGATATCTTTTAAATAAATTGACAACGACCGTGAAAATATTAAATCATTCATTGGTAAGAATAATAGTTCTTGACATTTCGATATCTTTTAGATAAATTGATAACGACCGTGAAAATATTAAATCATTCATCACATGGAAGAGTAGTCAAAAAAACCCAAGATGTAAAATGAATTATGTACCATGTAAACATATTGTTAAAAATAAAAAAAAATTAAAAACAAAAAAAACAAAAAAAAAAAAATTCATTGGTAAGAATAATAGTTCTTGACATTTCGATTTTTTTTTCTTTTAGATAAATTGATAACGACCGTGAAAATATTAAATCATTCATTGGTAAGAATAATAGTTCTTGAAATTTCGATATCTTTTAGATAAATTGGCGCCGTCGTATCTCGTTTTTAATTGCGCGAAAAACCTTCTCCAATAACAGTTGTCGCTGTAGAGAAAATCGGTAGAAATTGGGTATGGGAGGGCTTAAGAATTTATTTAAATCATTGGTAATCCGGTTAAAAACGGGAATGCAGGCCTTTACCAAATGTATTTACAGGTTTCTTGATAAGCTTGATGTTCGAACATGTGTACCCACATTGTGATAATCTACTTCCATTCCGTATGGTTGAACATGCATCCATTTCCTTTCTGCACGGTTGAATTTGGACTGCGAAAAATGTGTGAAATATATTTTTTCTTTATTTTAAAACAATAAAATAACCCTATACATACTACATCAGGGTAAGGTTACCTACTGGCCACGATACATTTACCATGCTTTATTAGCAATTTTCGGGTCAAACTAATTTAAAAAAAAAATAAAATAAATAAATAGGCCTATTTACCAAATTTTACGCCAGTTCGGCCTCAAAAGTTTTATTTTTAAAGATAAGAAACATCTTAATAAGCATGAAATCATAAAAACAAAACAAATTACTCACCGTGCAAGATGGAAAAATAGTTGGGAATAGTATGTTAATAAATGAAATTAGGCACATTCCGAACACACCTTACCCAGGCACCCCTGCTTGGTGACCAAACGTAGCAAACCACTTGAGGTGACTTATGGCAGAGGTGTATTGTACATGGAAAGAAATTGAGTTAATAGTTAAGGGCCATCAATTATTGAATATATGATTTTATATAAACGAGTTACGTCTCGAGCTGGTTGATGGTTTAAGATGAGTAATCTGAACTTAAAGTGTTAATTTCAGCAAAATTATTTCTTTGTACGAGCGGCGACTTAAAAACATTCCATTAAATCCATTTCATATTTCCAAGCAAATTATTTTAGGAAACAATCTTCCCATTCATGTTATCAAACGATTAGCAAATATTTTTCCCTTGGTAATAAATGTCTTCAAGTCAATGTCAAAATAATTAATTAAAAGCTTCAAAGATTTTTTTGTTGGTTTTAAGAATTATGTCAAATACCTAAAATTTACATAATGTTCAATATTTCAGTCGGGTCGAATGAAGCGCTTTGATATAATACTATCCAAAATATCTACAATTTCTCTCAACAAATAATAGTATAGGAAAAAAAAATCTGGTGAAAGGTACACAGTCAAACGTGTTAATATAAGACAGAAATTATCGTTAAAAAAATGTGCATACGGAGAGTATTTGGGGTAAAGCTGTTAGATTATGGGAAATAATACTTTTTTTCATGAAATCTTATGTTTGGAAGTGAATATGTTTACGCGTGATACAAATTAGATTACTTTTTGTTATATTACTTGAACTTTAATTTTCCTTATCATTGAGTAATAGATTTTTTTTATTCAAATTTAATTTATACTGGAATATAAATTTCTATAAACATCAGTGATTTCTTTTGAAGAGCAGATATTAATAAAATTAGTTCAGAACGGCCATTTTCAAATTAGTGCCTGCCAGGCACATTGTGTCTAAAGGGTTAATAACGGTTATGAATATTAGTAATTTTACTTAAGTTTAAACTTATTTTCTAGCTCCGTTAAGAATGAATGCATTCATGCAAAATATATTTTTTTATTATTTTCACAATGAATAATTATTCAATCTAAAACATGCAATAAATTATTAACTTAAAATTTATATACAAAGTCAAATATATTCGAAGCACTCACAACGAACATTATGAAAAAATATTATTTTGTATCTACATCCAAATCTGTGATAGGTTCACGTCACGCCTTTATATACAGATAAAATTGACAGTCATGCAACATGACAAATTGGATACACAAAATATCGACAAGGTAATGAGAAGTGACACGCATTCAATACTTTTTTTTTCAATAGTAACTCTGAAGTAATCCGTAAATAGTAGTTAACTGCAAACCAGTCCTTCTGAAAAAACGACCCAGGGAAAAAGCTCAAAACATATTTTAAAAGATCTGAAAATAGATGGAAAAACGACGATTGACCTGTTAAGCTTTTATTAGTTTTTGTCTACTGTAAATTGCAAAAATTATTACTATTACATTTCGGCCATTTAAAAAATGCATTTCACGCTTGTTTTATCAATATAAATTTAAAAAATATATATTGTTTGGGTCAGAAACTAATTTAAAGTCAGGAAATATGTTTGGCGTTATGAAGTTTGCTTATATATATGATAGCTTATTATTTGCTGACTTTGATATTTATTAATAAAATCACTTTGTAGGTATCATAAAATAATGTAAGTTGAGCGATATCAGAAGAAAAAATAAGTAAATCCCAAGGCAAGAAGCTTAGACAAGTGATGGAGATGGGCAATTTTTTATACAAACTATGTAGCTTATTTTACGCTGTGAGCTACATCGAGTGGAAACAGTATACCGCTTATACTCTTCTTGATGAGCTAAATTCGATTTTCCGCTGAATTCCATAAAAAATGTCTTTCCACAGAGGGTGGTTTAGGGGTTTTTTTATTTATACGTGGTCGGCAACCAAACGATTAAACCTACAGATCTCTTTTATAACGTTGTGATTATTTCGACAACTTGTTATTTCATGTCAAATGTTAGTATTTCGAATTGGTTTGATTCTGATCACAGGTAATAAAAACAATGGTGAAGGGTTGTTAACCATTATTAGTTTCAAGTAAAAGTGTGACCAATATCGTTCACCAATTCTAATGCAAATTGGATATGCGCAGAGCGGCACCCCGTCTTTGTTTCTACCTACGGTCCGTGCAAACTAGTCGTAGTTTGGCAACGGTCAACATGCTATCTTGCCATCATTATTATTTTAATTCTGATAATAAAATATCAATATTATGTGGTATGTCAACGGTTAAAATAAATATATATATATATTTTTTTAAAATAATATCCAAATAATATTAGAGCCAAATGTATAAGAATAATTTTATAAAACTAGTGATTTTTAAGATGTTTATGTGCAACTTTTACCGTCTTGCCGAGTTTCAACAATACTTCAATAAAATCGTTGTTCTTGAATATGAATGATGAACACAATATTGCAAATTGTCATTTTGATTTTAATTTGTCTTCAATTTAAAGCGTTATCCTTTAAAAAGGTCACATATGAAATGCAGTGTAAGTTTCACGACATCAGATACATACACTCTTTAGTGGGGAATACCGATAATATGAATCCCGATATAATGTAAGATTGTGAAATAAACCAGCATGATTCGGTAGTTATTGGATAATAACTTTAATGACTGGTGGTCAGTCGTAGACACGATCCATTCTATTCATGTAACTAATCTAAACTGTTTACAACTTTTATACGCGTGCTTGATGTGTTTTCCTAGTACCGGGTCTGAAAGGATCAATCACGTTTGTTTCTCGGAGCAACTTCCGTTTAAATACTGGTGGAACAAAGGCAGCATTCACACCTAACACCTGTGCTTTAAAGCATGGATTTCCAATCTATGGGTCCCAATCGCAGGGCTTAACGGGCGAAAACCCTTTGGTGCCGACTCGCCACATTTTCTGTGCAAAGGTTTTCGCCACGCCGCGGCTTTTTACTATTTCTAGTTTCTTTTTACTTTTAGAAATAGTAAAAAAAAAACTTTGTTCAATTGAAAAAAATATGTCAAAGTTCATTATATATAATATCATGGTTGTGGATCAATTGATTTCTATTAATATAAGATGACAGTACATATCCAAAGTTACATTGAATTAGGTTTTATCATACCCTATTTACAAGAATGCAAGATTTCGCCCATAATTTGAGACAGGGTAATATTTTTGCTTGAAAACTAAGATTGAAGTATAAAATACTAGTTTTGAAGATAACTCACCTTTTTGGCGTACTGTGAAAACAAAAAAAATGACATTTCAATTCAACTTGTTATATTCACCATCAAAAAGAGATATATTTGTGTGTCATGTACATCAATAAGCATAATGTTACATATTACCCAGCCAGCAGGAAAAAAATAAAACACACTTACTCAGGTTTGGTCCAATGTTATGTTGAATACTAATGTTACCCAAAATTACTGCAATATAATCATTTTGGAAATAAATATGCTTGAAAAGGCTATCCATTAGTCCGCTTCTCCTCATGACATTTATCAAAAATTGGTGCCAAAGTTCCACTGACTTCTGACAATTGTTATTTTAGGGGACTGGACATAAAGATGAGTTGAGAGTTTTTTCAATAATTTATTATCCTTTTCATCGAAAAATTTAATTTCATAATCTATTTCGGCAAAATGTATTAAGTTTTCAATGACTCATCGCTTCCCGGCTGTACAAAAGTCGTTCATTGGAATCGTTTTAACGTACTTTTTTATAAATATATTTTTAAGATCACTTTAAACATTGATTTTTTGATCACATCAAATAACCTTTGAGCTCTATGATCCATCAACCACCTTACTAGGGTCATGATGGTATTCGTGGTCATATTTATTTCTTATTTGGGCTTATTAAAAAAAAGAGTTGAAGGCTATTTCCATAGGTGATGATTGTTTTGTTTGTTTTTATTTTTTTTAATAACATCTACCTGTATTATTTTCGAACATAGTTAAGTAAGTTATTGACAATAAAAGGTCATCAGAAAACCTTTTGAACAATATTCCGTAAAATCAAACTTTTGTGACTACAAATTATAATGTATTGTAAAGTGACTCTGCTTTTTCCGCAATGTATCAGCAGGATTTTCGTTCATAATCCCCTTAGGGCCTACACATTCATACAAATTTTATTGACATACAGATTAATGAAATACGAAAAGTTGCGAGCAGAAATTTATTATTGTTTATTGTGGCCAGTGTGGTCACGTCACTCAATATTATGGTCAATACTTCTTCATGGCCGTTCAATTGGAAAACATACATTCCCATCTAGCAAATAAATAATTGAGCTGTCCAAAGGTCTAAATAAAGTGTCCAAAATCATCTATGGCGACTATGAATATTTTTTGTAGTATTTAGCCGTTCTTTAATACTTTTTCACATTTATCTAGATTGTTCATTGCGACTGGACAAAGTATTGGTGAAGTATGCACAAAGTGATGGGGAAGTATTGACAAAGAATTAGAAATGTATTGACAAAGTATTGGTAGAGTATTGACAAAGTATTGGTGAAGTACTGGTAAAGTATTGACAGAGTATTTATGAACTATTGACGATTATATTGACAATCGCTAGAGCCAAGTTTTTTTTGACACAATAATATTATGACCAAAGGCGGCTCATTTGCAGCACTGATAAATGATGATGCCTAAAATTATTTGATAACATCTTAAAATTCATTTATATTATTTACACGACACGGATAATAACATCAACTTATTTCAAAATATCAGTTTTTTCAGCGTTGTTGTCTGGTACATGCAATTAACAAACAGAAACAATAAATAAATGATAATAATTAAACATAAAAACGTTGGCAAAAATAGATGGAACGACATCTTGTGATACCACTATATTTGTGTGTCACGTGGGGAGTACGTCTCACTCATAATCTGAACAAGTCTAAAACAATCTTCTCAACGTTGGAATTATATCAGCGTTCCTTTCATACTTGTTAGTTATCAACTCCATTCATAAGCTTTGAGGAAGAAATGAATACATTTCAAAAATTTTGTATAGAACCATAATTTGTAGAAAGTAAGAAAAAATTTATACCTACATAGCTTGATCTTAAAAGTGAACAAGTTGTTACAAACTGAGAGCATCGAACTCGATCCATCTGACTGAGAGTCAAGCATCTCACCAACTGAACTGACGACAAAAAGGTGTTTGAAATATACGTTCCTCCCTAGGGTACACACAAACTGCATTCCACACAAATGAAAATCACTTTTGAATAGATTACGTAAATAAAATATAAGCGACAACAATATTATATTATAATACTAAATGTACCCCGCTACACGTTGCTGTGGCTCAGTCTGCCTGTACAGATAGAGAAACAAAAGCGCATGTTGCTTATAAGTCCAACAGATGGCGCTGTTTTTCAAAAAAGTATTTTTGCCCGACATACGGCGTTTTTTAAAGAAAAAGCATGTTTTTACCTATGACAGATGACATCTTTATAATATAGGTATAACACGAGTATTCAAATACAAAGTTTTCAAAATTTCAAAGCAATCGGTGTAAAACTTTGGGAGGATTTAAGATTTTGAATAAACGAACACCATTTTTATTTATATTTATAGATAGATTATGTAACAAAGAGGAGAATCGTTCAAACAATAATAAACTTCAAGAAACGTGCGTACACGTACAAGTATTGTCCGCCTCTCCCGATTATATAACCCTACCGTAGTATTGATTTTCATCGAAGAACTGATGCTCATAATAATAATTCTGTTTTCCAATACCCTTCTACCCTTCCAGAAATAATTATTATTACTCATTTAGCAATCATAATCATAATCATCTTAATTGGGTATTGGATGTTGATGGCATGTGTTTCAAAAGATCTAAAGCAGAACGCTATTTTATAATAAATGCTTATTTGGAATACCGCAACAGAGCAGTCATTAAAAAAAAGGATTAATTGAAAACAATAAATATACATAATGATCGGTTGCTGTGGCAATAAAATTAATTAAATCAATTTAAAATTTTGTTTAATTAATTAATCAAATAATTACAATATTGTAATAAAACGTTGCAGAAGATGTACTCGCAACCCCCAGTTCAGTGCCGTATTGTTGAATATGTGTTGAGCATAGACATATGAATATTAGTAGACCTGCCCTAAGTGATTAAAAGCGTATTATCCCCACTCCCCATACCGGTTCCATTGGAGCCGGCTGTGCTCGCGTATGGCCTCAAGTGAAATTTGAAAACGTGACGTCATCATTCTTGTGCGAACTATGGTCGAGGCATCATCGGTTCATTTTACAAAATAACACGGCAAAATGTTGATTTGTACTATGAAAACTTGTAAAAATAGATGTGAAAAAGAGAATAAACCCAACTGTCGTATTACATTCCATATATAAGCATTATTTTACTTTATTTTAAGCATATTCACATCGTATAATATGAATCAGTTGTTACTATCACATCGAGAAACGTCTGGACGCGAAACACAAAGCTGGTTGGTTGCTGGGAAGTAAATTATGAACATTTATAAAAGTGTCTTAACTAAA
This sequence comes from Hesperophylax consimilis, assembly GCF_061612785.1. Classification (NCBI taxonomy): domain Eukaryota; kingdom Metazoa; phylum Arthropoda; class Insecta; order Trichoptera; family Limnephilidae; genus Hesperophylax; species Hesperophylax consimilis. The sequence continues at coordinate 9,628,313 of NC_142845.1, forward strand.
TACTTAAACGAAATATTCGACTCTGAAAATAGAACCGAATTTTTTTGCCGAATTTGGACTTCGCAAATTTGTTCATAACGTGGCGAGTAATTTGCGCTCCCATGTAAAAATGTCTATTCATTCAAAAGCAGATTTTACTTTTAAGAAGTAAATGGTGATATTATAATGCGAGATGCATATTTACTGCCAGATTGATTTATTGACGAATCACAGTCAGCTTCACTCCCTTCGTTCTTCAACAGTTGATTTTACCCCTCGCCATTATCTTCTCGTCTATTAATTCCTATGTCTGTGGTGTTGAGTAAACATACGCCATTTAACAAAATGTGTTCTCGAAAATAAGTATCTAAAACGCGGAACGTCTTCAAGTTGGTACAGAGAATTTTCCAACAATCTTGAAAGAGTTGAAACAAATAAAAACTGAGACGGTATTATTATGCTTTATTGTCAGCAAACAACAAAAAATATTTACTTACACTGTCACTTATTACGAATTCGTTTTAATTTTGAAGAACAAGGCCATTACCGATAACGTAATTAAAGCTAATGCGACATTTAACCATGCATTATTTATACTGAAATTGTAATTTTCAAAACAATATGACACTCTCATTTTGTGATGGAGAAAAATCTGTTACAATCTTCACAATGACACCGTCTGCTAAAACGTTGTATTTTCTCTAAAACAGTAGGAAACCCAGTCATACGCGTCATTATTTAACCAAATAATAATTTAATCCAGTTAGAAGTAGAATATTATGTGTGAATGAAGGCACGAAAGCGATAAGAAAATATTTCCACAAATTATAATTTTGTGACAGGTGTCATGTATAATATTATATGTGTCGTAAAGTAACTCCACAATCGTGGCTTCAATCTGCAATTTGAGGTGAAGCAGTAAAATTATTATTAATAATGATTTGAAATACTAACCGAAAATTTATGTCCAAGAAGATATTGCGTTAGGGTTAGGGTCTTCTAGGGAAAGGGTTGAAACATTAAATTGTTGAAAGCAGCAGAAATAAGATCCCAGGGCATGTGTGTGCGGAACTATGTGGGGCACCATTTATGCGGAATTAAAAATTTGGTTCACAAAAATACCATCAGAAAATCCCTTTGTAAAAGATTTTTAAAAGTTAAATTTGACGTTGTGGATAAAGAAGAGACATTATCAGTACATTAAATACCTACTCAGTGTATACAAAATGTTCGTAAATATTGAAGGAAACAAGTCGACTTTAGAGTCAGATTTTCCAAAAATAATCGGTCTTGTAGGAAGCCATGTAATTTATTTTGAAAGAAATGATTCCATGGCCAGTTAATAAACATACCTTTTTACAAAAATATAAGGTAACATCTAGGACATGAACCCAGGAGCCTTGCCTTGCCGGGGCACCGATCTATCAACTGAGCTGGTGGGACCCTATCTCCTTCGGTCATATTAAACTGCATCATACTTCGAATAACAAATGACTTTATCTTTGATTTCTATCCTTTTCTGATTTTTATGTTCTCTGAAAAAACGTTTACAAATCACTAATATTGTGTTCAATAATTAAAATTAATTAATTAGGGTGCCGACCCGTTCAGGGTATTTCGAGAACGAACCTATTTATTTATTTATTTAGAATTAGACATTTCAGAGTCTTCTATTTTATGTGATAATGCTTAGTGTAATGTCCAGGATGTCACATTTACTTGCCTTTCCCATTTTTTATGTTTTTTTCTAGGACTAAGCGGGGACCACTTCAAGTTCGACCAGAACGGGGACGGTCCAGCCAGATACAACATCATCCACTTCAAGCAGGTTTCCCCGGGGAAACACCGCTGGATCAAAGTGGGGGAGTACTTGGAGGGAGAGCTCAAGCTGAATATGACAGGTGACTATTATTCCAACTCAAAATCATTTTTCTTTCGAAGGCGGATTATTTTTTCGAAGTAAAAAGAGATTTTTTTAATTAATGGTAATACACAAACGACCAACAAATAATATCGAAAATTACTTCTAGTACCGTAATAAATGGTAGTAAAAGTGATTTTAAGTATAAAATGTTTTTAATTTAGGAGGCGGGTTTGGGTACCTCTGCTTGTGGAACCATTTATTGGATAACCAACACCACTGCCATTGGTCCCCCCAAGTGCTTCGCTACATTTTGTGATTTAGTAGGGTTGTCTGGGTTCATCGGGTGGGGTGTGTACAGGATGCGTTTACCCACCAGCAGCTAGGAGATACTGTTTAATCTCTGCATATGGTCTCTCGACCCATCATCACTTCAGGTCCCACTGATCCCTAGATTCTTACCCAACCTTCATACCTTTTACCTTCATCTCCTTCCTTGCCATTATGTGAAAAATAACTTCAATGGGATTCTAATCCGAGGAGCTCACAGATAATCCACTTTGCATTATAATTTGTAAGAATCTTAAAATAATATTTTTTACAACTTACCATAATTATTTTTAATTTACCTACATAAATAAAAACAGTAAATATTGCGATTTGCGGTATTTTTGTGTGATTATAAATATGTGACTTCTGCGTACAAAGTCGTATCTCATCTAAAATTAAACTTTCTAATAAAAGTTTTTTTTATCTGATTTGATTGACCTGCCAGGTAAATCTGTCAAACATTAAACGAAAGAAAACATTTCAAATGAAGAATTATTATTTTTGTTATTTGTTTTTAGGGTGTTATGCCGTGTTGCGCTAACTTCTTCTTTAGCCAACGTTTCGGACAGCATTGCAGTGTCCATCATCAGGGCAGATGTGTTATTTAAAATTATGTTATTTTATTTATTTATTTTAAATAACACATCTGCGCTGATGATGGACACTGCAATGCTGTCCGAAACGTTGGTTAAAGAAGGAAATAGCGCAACACAGCATAACACCCCAAAAACAAATGGCAAAAATACCTTTGGCCGTGAAAATCTTAAATCATATTTGAAGAATTATTAGTTAGTAAAATATTGTTGGTTCCTACATTAAGTATGAATTTTTAAAATTAATAGTCCATTGGACTTGAATAATTTTACGCATAACGCAGGAACATACTTTAAAATCACATAATATTAATTAGTTTTTTTTAATAAGGTATAGCAAATAAACTTACACATATAAAACTAGATTGATATCTATCAAATGGAGGAAATGGAAGCTACGAAGGTTTTGATTTAAATATAGAGTATCAGAATGGAATTTAATTTTTTGTGGAAAACCGCACAAGAGTCCCAATCATTAGTGTATGTTGTGAGGCTGATGGTAGAGGGGTGGGGAAGTACCTGGCTATTCAGATCTGGTCACTAAACACGGCCAAAGCTATTTCAAGCAACGTTTCAATTCTGATTGGTCGCCTTACACCAGGGCGATATTTAGAGTATCTTCCACTCTGGAAAGTGCCGCAAATATACTATGTATTATTTCAATGAGTAAGTCGTGAAATTATCAAATTAATCTAATAAAAATTACTTTCGCACGACGGGATTCGAACCCGCGACCTCATGCTTGCTAGTCGAGAGTCTTACACTTCGACCACTCGACCACGGAGGCCGGTACTTAGGTCAGGTACATTGTGTCCCACAAGTAAATGGTAGACATGGCGCTATCAGTTGCATAAAATTATTCAGTAGGCTTATGTCAAGAATCAATATAACAAAATGCAGCAAGTAAAAAGTTTTGTATGTGATTGAAATAATGAGCATTATCCAAAAAAGAGTTGTTTCAGAATGTTAATGTTTCAGAGAAATTGGGTGCTTATTAATTAATGAGTTAGATATAGTATCACACGGAGAAAAATGCCAAAAAAATAACATCATGCCTACTTCCTGATAAATTATTAGCCAATAAAAAGTCTTCTTAAAAACTGAATTACAGTATTGCTGATAGAAAGTTGCAGAACCGGAAAACCTCCTGATTAAAATCATGGTCTGACTGAGTATAAAAGTAGACTTGACTAGACTGGATAGGACTGGAGAACCAGATTTGGAGTCTGCTGTTATACGACATGATTTCTTCGGATTTGTCAATCATCAAAGGCACCCAAATCTGTTATTTCTGTTTTTTTTTATATTAATTTTGCTTTAATACTTAAATAAAAATATATTTTTATAGTATTAGTATCACTACATATATGCCTATTATTTAATTATTTGATATGTTCTTATTTGTTCTATGTTATCACCATGATACTGGCATTTGCCTAGTTAGGTGTATTAAAAAAAATTATAAAAAATTAGAATTTATCGAGAACACGTCTTCTTTTCCTAATATATATCATGACGGAATGCGATAATATCAGTGTGTCTGTATCATTATCGATATTTGTATGAAAACGTATTCCACTGTTCTCATAAATATTTCGCTTTTGACTGATACATTATTAAGAACTCAACTCATTCATTACTGGCCTGCAATCCTATTTTTAACAGGAAAACGAATAATTTGACCAAATTTTTAACAAATGAACAGTATGTTATAGCATTAAGTTTTCTCAGTGCACACATAAAAAATCAGTAGGTATTATAAACCCCTTCCCAGTCAGCTTAAGATTATTTATATCGCTAGACGTGTTATCTCATATTAAGCATGATAGCCACCCCTTAAGCACGTTCTTCTAACGGCTAGATTACAAGAAACGTATCTAATACTAATATCAGATATCCGATACGAGCAATCGCACATTCTGCCCTTGGAGAAATTCGCCCATTATTTTTATACGTTCTCAGAAGATTCTGTGAATTTCTGCCATAATCGACTTTGATATAAATGCGATTATCTGGGAACGACAAGCAGAAGATTTGCTTTCTTTTAATTGGACGTTCTTAATATAGTCTTCTGAACTATTTATTGCAAGAAAATTTATTTTATTTTAGATAAAAATATAATAAAATGTAGTTTTTTAAATAATAAGTATTATTATTTCTTGATGCAGCAATACCCGTCGACCAAAAACTGATTTTACCTTCAACAATTACATTACGAGTAGTTAAAAAAAGATTACTACCTATTTGAATTGCAAACAATTCATTAGATAATATAATAATAATTTAATTTATTTTTCAGCTGCACAAAGCTTTTACGAAGTGATTAAAATGCAGTGTATTATTATTAATACAATTTATTGATTTCATGACTTGGCCTCCTTGAGTCCTCACTTTAACAAATTGGATGTCTTCAAAACTCAGTAATAGTTCTGCAGGGAATTTTTTTTCTCAGAGCCTCCTGTGTGGAGTAGGTATTTAAAATTCAATACTAAATTATATTCTTACACAATTTTTAAAAGTGACCTGCTGATGATAAAACTTACAATATACATATTTTACGTAACTTAAGAATCACGTCACTTGTACACCAAGAAAAATGAGTATTGCTAATTATTCATAATCAGGCTAAAAAAGGGATAGCCGGCCATTTCCTGATAAACTTTTAGAAAATCTCAATATATGGGAACACGTGTACATGCACCTGCATTTGCATTGGTAATATACAGGGTAAAGTGAAGCTAAATTCGGGGGGTGATTCTATATGTTAGTACTAGTAAAAACGATGACCGGATAAATCATAACAATGATAATTCATAACATCTTTAAAAAATTATATAAAGTCACGGAAAGTGATGAAACAAAAACCTTATTAACTGCGTTAAGTAGGTTAGGTAAGGTTAAAAAAAAATTTCATCGTTTCTAATGACTTTATATCACTTTTTAAAAGTGTGTTGAATTGTCACTGTGTTAAGTTATCATGGAACCTGTAAAAACGGTAGTTTATATGTAAAAACATTGAATTTTTGTGTGGGAATAAATATTCATCTTTCTTAATTCTTTAAATGGTAAAGATTTTAGAAGTCAGATTTTCGAAGTTAGCGCTCTTTACCCTAGGACACCCTGTATAGTGACGAAATGCGATGCGAAATATTTGGATTTTTATGAACACGTGTTCCAACATCGTGATATAAAACATTCGTATCTTACTAAAAGTTTATGAGGAAACCAATCGATTCATTCGTTAAGGGCCTGAAATCCCGTTTTAGCACGATTATGAATAATTTGAAGAGATTCTTACTAAATTAGTAATACTCATTTCTCTCTGTGTATCAATAATAATTACACAAAGTAAGATTTTTTACTAAAAACTTGTTCTCACTCAATATCGTCAATGAGAATCCTCTTGATATATCACTCTCCAAGTGCCACCGTGATCATTGCCTCGTTATGACATGATGTTTTATTTAAATTAATTTTCAATAAATCTTTTAAAAAGTATTTCAAAATTATATTTACTGGATGTTATTAAATACTAACCTGTTTAAACTTTCATAATATTACCTACCTAATGCAACTAAAATTCAGGTGTGAAAAATATTTACATAAAAAGGTACGAAATTGCTTCGTGGGATTTCCAGTTATTTCGACGTTGAAAAACTCGTAACGCTGAAATCGCGTGATAGTGCTTCATTAATGCTGAATTGTTCGGTTTTTAAGTGTTCCTCCCATCAGGGAGCAAAACTTGTTCACGTTCCCTGACCACAATTCATTCTAGCTACTACCTCCACCAGGGTGTGAGAAGTGAATAAATAATTAAACATATTATTCATTTTGGTTGTTGGTGCATAGTTAAGTTGATAAGTAATGTGAAATATGTCTGAGTAATGTGTAATATTATTAAATTTCAATTAATTATAGGTTCAAAATTAGAATTACTTATCATATCAGACAAGCGAAAAAGTGCCATCAAAAATTATTCAATGAATTAATAATTTTTCTTTAATAACGTGTGAAATTTATGCCCATCAATGTTAATCTAAGCAAAAATTGAAATGTGACAAGATACAAAAAAAAATAACGGTCTCAACAGGGAATAAAAGAATGAAAAAATACTCAAACTTAATGTTAAGAAATTTATAATCATTCAAAAAAGTAATTGCCAAAAATATGGGAAAAAAATGTTGCAAGAATTCTTGATTTAAAATGTGAGATCGACAAAAATGACGTATTTCAATGGTCGAGTGGTTAAAAACGTTGTCCCGGTAAGACAAAGATCCTGAATTCGATTCTCCGTAGAGACCATTATCTTTTTATTTTCCTGTTAGTTCATATAACATGTATGATGAACTTGCATTTGTATAATTTCATTGAATAGTTTATTCAGTTTCATTCGATGGGTAATTTTTCTTTTTTTGAAAGGCCATGATCCTAATGCAAATATTTTTTAATGAATTCTTTCAGCTTCACTAATTCTGCAGTTTATTAAAATTTGCCAAACCATGCCACTCATGCAAACTAGTTTGTTCATCGAGATAGGGTTTGTAATAATAATTTTTTTTCAAAAATAGTTATTTTTTATGTTATCTTATTTCGTTATTATATAAAATTGGATTGTTGGCTTATTTTTTCAGAAAGCATTTGTTAACACGAAATTGAAATTATTTCGACGGTAGAAATTTTTGAGAACATTTTATCGTTGATTTTAACGATCTTTACAATGGTGACATGACATGTCGATAATAATATTTTGACTGTTTTGAATGTTTACAATGATCATATTTTGTAAGCACAATATCTTCACAACTGATAATATCCATTGTCTAGAGATATTTATCTTAACTTTTAAGGGAAATTTTGAAGAGGTTTTGTATTTGCTTTGTATCACGGTATGTAACATTTTGTTGTTTGGTAATGTTTTGACAATTTAATTCACACGATGGAAATTCAAGATATATTTTAACCACGGTTACATTTCAAATTATTGTGATAATTTAAAACCACTCATTGTCTGAGCAACATTCAGATCGTAGTTCCTAATAGACGTAATTTAACGAGTCATATTATGAATGACAAAATTCCCTTCTTCAATCCCCTGTCCACAATGTATCGTTTGTATAATGCTTTTGAATGTCAAACTATATTTAAAAACATCTATGCAAACAGACTCGCAAATTGTTTATATTAAATTAGACTTAGTCTAACATATAACGGAGTATAGTATTGTTATTAGAAAGAAAATGTCTACATTGCTTTATACAGGATGCGGCGCAAGAACTTTCTTATTTGAAAAAAAAATAAAACAAAAAGTTTCGGTATTTTTCTCATTGTTTACAGGGTGTCCGGGGGTAAAGTATGCCAACTTGGGATGATTCAACATGATAGTGCAATTAAAAAAAAAATAAAAATTTGAAATTCCAACGTTTTAAAATAATTTTTAGACAAGAAATTTGAATTTTTTGCATGGGAAAATAAATATTTTTCTATGGAAAATATTTTAGTTTGGGAAAATAAACATTGGAATTTCGAAAAAGTTATTAACTTTTACCATCACATAGAATCACCTCCTGAAGTAAGCGTACTTTATCCCCGGACACCTTGTATATTAACGTTGGTAGTATTCATTAACTATAAATTTATTTACCTTCATTGTTTAACACCTCTATCTAGTGGTATAGAGATATACTCGAACTGAAGTAAAGATATGTGTACTTAGATATCTACCATATACTAAGCATTCTATGAAAATGTTTAGCTAGATTGTTAACACTTCCCAATGTATATGGGTGCGTGTATGTATGTAAATATGTGTTTGTGTGATTGCAAGGTTGGTAAAGATAGTATCGTGCTTCATTGTATTCTGGGGTTACGAGTGACAGGTATGGTGTGTGTCCTTCATCAAAGCCTTACATTTTGAAACGTGACTCGTCATAAATCTATATATCTATCTATTTATATAAAGAGGAGTACCAGAGTATTTGTGGCGGGCGGGCGGGGTGGATTTTAAATTTATACAAATCTACAGTTTTATCCTAGTTTGATGAAAATTTGCACACTTGACCTTCAAAATAATCGAAAGAACACTGTCTAAATGAAATCTCAAAACACTCTACGTAAAGCTCTGGCAATGTCAGGAAATTCAGCTAGATTATATATTATAAAGCTGCGTTTATAATTACTTTATCCTAATAAATCAAGGATATTACGAATATAATCACGTTAATACCATGAAAATTTTTCAAAACAATAAATAAAAATAAGACTGGCTGGAACATAGAATATGTTTATATAATATTAAAATATCTATGCTTATCCCCACAGAGATCCAATTCAAGCTGAGCCAGCCAAAGCCACCAGAGTCCGTCTGTAGCCTCCCTTGTGAGCAGGGCCAGGGGAAGCAATACGTCGAAGGTGAAAGCTGTTGCTGGCACTGCTTCAACTGCACACAATACCAAGTAAGAACCGATATTCAAATTACACTGCTCTTCCAGGTACAGGTGCCATAGCGCGAGGCGAGATTTACTGACAGTCTCTTCTGACTACGCTCTCTTATCTTCACCTCCGTCCAAAAAGTCTATCACCTCTTTCTTTGTCTTTCTTTGGATCACTCTCACAAAGTTTAGAATAACTAATTAACTCCATGCAGGAGTGTGTTCACAGGAAATTTTTTTTGTCATTGCCTATGTCATCTTCGGGGATCATACTAGAAACTCTTTTTAAGGATAAGAAGGAGTGATCCTGGATCTTCAAGTTAACCTTGCTGTAGAATGTGAGAAACACAGATGCCGGAAAATGATTCCACAGCAGTTGAAGATAAAAAAAGAGTCGTAGAAACGAGCCGTTCTAGTGTGAAAAAACATGCGAACCGTGTACAAGTGTTGGGCGGGCGTTCGGTACGCTTCATGACTATGTACCGGTGTCAAAGTAGTCAATGCCTCTAGTTCATCAAGAGCATCTTCCATTAGAAAAAACTGCTCCTACACACCTTGACAACTGTTCGCTGACAGATGCCAAGAAAACCTCATCTATTCATTGAATAACATTATGGATTGCATCATTATGGTATATTTTGGGTGTTCGAAACAAAGACAAAGAAATTTTAAAATCAATAATTTGTACCTATTATGATAATTGGTTGTTTCCATTGCAATTTTACGTGAGTGTATGGAATCGTATTTTTGGTTTTTATTTCGTGAATTTGTAAAAACTTTTTGTGAATTTGTAAATTCTTTACATTTTATTTATTTTATATACTCAATAATATTTTTATTCAAACTATAAAAACTATCTACTGATTTCCCCTAATAATTAATATAAAATAATTAAAAATAAAACTATAAATATGAATGCATCGTCTGTAAGTGGTAATGCCACAGTTTGATAATACCTTCAGAGGGCGAAACAGCTTTCACAAGTAATAATAATTACATAGCAGAACTTGTTTATAAATAAACTGTTTTTATTAATTGAATAATAATATTATTAAGTATATAAAAGAAATAAAAAACAAATTAAACTAGAACAAAAAAAAATAAAAAAATTGATTCTTTTCATAATTACAGTTTTGCGGTGAATGTGTAATTGAAACGCGTTTAATATAAAGCCTAGAATTCGTCTAGGTTATCTCAAACACTTTGCCAATACCGTTATAATTGATTGAAGAAAATCAATATCCAGATTATTGGATTACATTTAAACTAGATTACTTTAACCTGGTATTCAAAATCTTGACCCATAAAATAATTTCAGCAAGAACTAATAGACTTTCGTTTTTAGTTAATAACTTAGTTGGTTCAATCAAGTTTCAATCAAATCTGTTCAGCTGTGAAGGTACCCGTTGGTATTAAATATAAAGGTCTAATTTAAGTTGGTATCTTATTCGCTATATTACTGAGGTCTCAGTCCTTCCGGACCCGTACATAAAGTGTAATTCGTGGAATCCTTCAGATGCTTTGGCCAACGATAATTTATTAGTAATTCAATTTATAATGGTATTTGCATTTAACTAACGGAACAAAAACCCAAAATAATTAATAAGTAGTTACAATATATATCTTTTTTTGCAGGTTATTTCAGAGAATTTGAAAAATTCATCAACTTTAAAAGATATTATACAAGTTCTGTGAAAGTCATAATCAAGTTTTGTTACTATCAAAGAACTGTGAAATAACCGGCCGACGATAATAACAGAACTCTATTTGTTACAAAAAAGTAAGATTACAAATATTTTTAATAATTTTCCGACTTTATGTCCGGGTTAAATCTTCCCCACAGGAAAAACTCAAACCCTTCCACACACTTTTCCATAAACGATCAACTAGTCAATCCACATTATGCAAGTGCATTATATAAGCATAATAAATACAAAACAATACAAGAACAACACGTCAACTCAACAGAGATCAAATGGGAAAATAATCATAGACTCTAGATATTTTTATATCAGAGGGTTCGACTCGGTAGAACTTTTAACTGGATCTATAAATCCTACTTATCCCTAAATATAAATATTTTTTAAATCTTTCGTAATCGTACATGTATTTAAAATGACTGATTTTTGCATTTTATATGTAAATTCTTTGACAGATCTAAATTTTAATGACAGAGCTAGGTATAATGTTTTATATTGATTGATTTTATTTTTACTATTATTATTATCATCATCATCATCTTATTATTATAATTATTATTGCTATTATTACTACAGAGATATTTGCACTTTACAGAACTTGAATTTTTATTTGAAATTTGGTGGATAGTTTAAATTCTGCGAAGTAACCTGTTCTCAATGTTGAATGTTTTAATGCATTATAATTTTATATCAGAAAAAAAAGGTTGCAGAAAATTTTCATTGGAAATTCAATTTGATCACTACCATGATTCTAGTTCCGCTTACCCCTACATTGATTTTGAATTAAATAGGTGCAAAACTGTAGAACTTAAGATTTTGGCCGAGATTTTGTATTTTTACATCATTAAGATTCCAGTTCAGCTTTTCTCTTTTCTGGAGAAAATAATTCGGAAGTGCGTCATAGAACAAAAAAAAGGTAGTTTGGAGCTCGTCATTTGAACGTCTTATGACAAGTCAATTTATTGTAAATGTGTGCGGGTAAGAACACATAATTAATGTTTCCCTTTCTCTTCCCAGATCCGTCACCCGACGGACGAGACACAGTGTCTGCTGTGCCCGCGGGGTACAGTTCCCGATGAGGCACGCATGCGCTGTAGAGACATTCCCGAGGTGTTTCTGAGACCCGGATCAGCGTGGGCCATAGGCGCTATGGCGTTCAGCTCAACGGGCATCCTCGTCACGCTGTAAGTCTATTTAATTTGATTTATCACATGCGTCATTTGTAATAATTAACTGTATTACTGTATTGGTTTTTCCAGGTTTATAATCCTTTTAAAACTGTATTTATAACAATACACTCGTGTGTATATAATATGACCAGTTTGAAATATGAATTGGGAATTGAAGGCTTATCTAAAAAAAATTGTACCTATTTACGAACTTTGAGCAGTTTTGTTATTTTTACTAATTGATCGATGGCCACCATTAGGATAAATGACTCGTATTATCGATAGAATAGGTGAATTGGTCTACGAATTTGATCGAATTGTTTAACTTTTATAATTATTACTTAAAAGGGCATCATATTGATCGTGATGAAATGACGATAAATAAGGATCTGATAATAATTTATTTAAGTTTTCAAGTTAAAGTGGTCTGTATTCGGACTCTTACATTGAATAAACAATTTTTTTATTTTTTAAAGAAAGACAAACATTCCCGGGTTACGAATAACCTGACAATATTTAAAAATCTCCTACTACCACCACAGTAAGCTGAAAATGTTGCTTGTGTTGTGATGGAGGACTTAGCCAGCCGAGGAATTGAACACACTACGCCCGAGTGGGACCCAAGCGCGCTGTCAACTCGGCCACCGACCGGTCAACATTAAATCGTGTTGTTTTGTGAAATGCTTAAACTAAAACGCAGTTCTTAATCTGTAATATTTTTTTGTTTTAACTTGTAACGTTTTCATTCATGATATAAATATTTGAAAGCTTCCATATTGCTACCAATACCAAAATCCAATATTTACGTAGCTTTTTTGAAGTTATCAATATCACTTATGTGAGGAAAATTACTTACTATTATATCCCATAGAAAATAAAAGATACTGCTTTCAAATTTATTGTACTGCGTTTTGCTAAAAAAAATATTATGAAGTGTGCGATAAATGGCTCATTTTCTTATTAAACATAATAATACGCGATTTTTGAAAGCAAACTTAATTAATTAATTTGGTTTTCATAAAGCTATTTTACCTGTCCGATTGAACGCTTGATTAAACACTTTATCAAATATATATTTGGACTTGTAGAAATGGAAATCATAGAAACCTTGTGACAAATAATTTGATTTTGTTTTAACAAAGAGGTTAGGTGAAAATACTTGCGTTAGCATAGAAAAAAGAGAGTCGATTTTCATGTTGACAGAGGTCCTCAGTTGAGAGTTTTAGATCTTTCAATTATTACAGTAATGATTTAAAAAAAACTTTAATTAAATCGTTTTTTTAACACTAAGTAATGGAAAACTATCAAACTCGCAATAAGGAACTAACAAAAAAATAAGAATATTGTATACTTATATTTTTGAAACGTAAATCTTGCTAATTTTTAAAGTCTTTTTTACTCATATTTAATTTTTTTATGTGAAACCGCACAAGAGTCCAAACTGCTCCCTACCGTCTGGAGACAGAATCTTACCGCGTTGCGTCTGTGAGAAATCTATACTACATACCTCATAATGAAGACTTTGCACGATGAAAATATTTACTTTTTTTAAATACTGAAGACAATATTAGTGATTTTTTCAAACGAAAATCTGAAACAGAAAAATCAGAAAAGGAAACGGTCACATCTGGGACTCGAACCCAGGACCCTTGTCTTTCCGGGACAATGCTCTACCAACTGCGCTAATGGGACCCTATCCTATTCGGTCACTTTTAACTGTATCATACTTCGAATAAGAACTACCAACGTTGTCTTCATTTTTTCACCGCACATTTTTATTGGCAACTATCTTTATGTACGACGGTGACATTTCAGACAAAATGACGCCAAAGCTCACTTCAAATAGCAAAAACAGATTTTCGCATTATCATTACCATGACATTAAGGGTCTTATTACATAATATTGTTGTACTTTTTGAAATCTTCTGTTATCTTTGAGAACTGTTTCATTTTTAAAATGTATTTTGTAAACTCCAAATCGACGATATGCAGTCGATGTATTGATCATCACCAGGTTTGCTTTATTCTCCCAGTCGGGTTATAAAATCCATTGTTTCAGCATGGCGCCTACGGGCATTCCTTTCGTGCGACACTTCTATCGGCCTCACAAAAGAAATATTGTAAGAAAATAACGCCAAATCTTTGCCATTCCCTTGAGCGCATTTGACAAAAAAGAGTGATCCTCTCGAGCCCCAAATATAGAGACTTAAGTTTTAAAAGTTTTCTCATAAATAATGAAAAACCTTTTAAAAAACAGCAATTTTGTTAAAACATTGTTTTCCTTCGGTAAAAATAAATTAAATCCTGTAACCACCTAATAACCGTCAATTTAAAAAAAAAACGTAAAGAAGTCAAGTTTTCCAGTCGAGATTTTCTCACTTAATTCTAAATTCACGATAAAAACAGTTTCTAACAAGTTTTGGTCAGAATAATTATTCCCTTAACAACTCGGCCAAGATTAAAGGATACTGCCAAAGCTATCGAGGTAACTGATATTTCAGAGATGTAAAAGGAGTTTGTCGATATTAGATTACAAAATTACATTATAAAATACGAACCCATTCCTGGCACGAATTCACAAAATGTATCTAATGAACACAATTCCCTTCATTGACATATAATTACTAGAATTCCAAGAACGGAATAAAATAAGACGAAGGTTTTCCAATTTTCCGGATCGTTAAAGGGATTTGTCGGTAGTGATCATTTTGCTCTCAGGGCTATGTAATAGATATGTTTTTTGTGTAGTAAAACACTTTAATTTGTTACCCAATGTTGTAATGTCCCTGTAGGACACTTTTTCCCGATAAAATGAAACTGCCCATAAATATTATGCGCTTCACTAATAGAGTGATTTTCTTTTTACACAACTGATATACAACTATTTACCATTCATGGTTGTTTATCGGTTGTGTAAAATTGAGTATGTCTCTTTCTTTAATTAATGGTTAGAGGTAGTAACGGCACTAAAATCTAATAAGTTCAAAAATGTATTTTTAAAGTTCTTTGGTACCTTTTTATGTAGATTTTTTTTTGTAGTTCTTTAAAATTATCTTTATTAAAACGTTCAGTATACCACAAGAGTCCCAACTGCTTCCGACCGTCTGGAGCCAGTAAGAATATGGCATCCTCCAATTAGGGTATGTTATGAGACTGAAGGGAGTGGGGATGGTAATGAGATGGACAGAGCAAGGTGGGGGAGTACCTGGCTATTTAAAGCCATTTCATGCAACGTTTCAATTCTGATTTGTGGTCCTACACCAGGGCGATACTGAGAGTATCTTCCAACTCTGGAGCGTTCCGCAAATATACTATAAATTATTTTGAAATAAAGTCAACTTGCGCACGCTGGAATTTGAACCTGCGCCCCCCGTCTTGCAAGTCGAAAGCCTTACCTCTCGACTACGGAGACCGTCAATTTTTCGGCCATTTCATTGAATATTATAAAAGATTTTACTAATTATTCGACAAGGTCATCCCAGCCATCTTCAGGATCTTAGTATACCTTAGTATAGGAGGTTTTAGACATGTTCAGTTACTTAGATATTCATCACTACCTTCATTTTTCTTCCCCGCAGCCACACCACATATATTATATTCTAAAATAGGGGATGCAATAGTCCCTTTAGCTCCGGGGTTTCGGGACTCTTGGTAGGTTATAAATACAATAAATTCTATTTTCACTGAATGGTGGCAAAGCATTATTTATTCTATTTCAGGAACCAGGGGTGGCTTCATTTAAAAGTAAAATCATACATTTTACGCAAGCAATTAATATTCGAATACAATATGCGGGATGGCAAAATTCACAATTGGCTTAGATGATTTAACTTATACGTACTTTACCAATTGGTTATTCCCAGATGAGTTTTTATCAATGAATCACAAGTGTTATTGAATAAGTGGGGGTGTCATCAGTTTGGTTGTTGATTGTTAACATCACACAATGTGCAACTGCACAATCCTAACTAGAGTGGTTCCCATGCGGAACTGAAAATATGCAATTGATGGAAATTTAATTTTTGAAAAATTTGAAAAATGAAACATACAGACGTTGGTTAATATCGTAAAAGCTTTTTTTTAGCGTGTCAGAAGGCAACAGTAAGACAGCAACATGTTTTTAACTGCACAAATAATCAAATAAAGAAATATTTTATGCACGGATAAAACATAACTTTGGTAATGGAATCACAAGCGTCCAGTAGGGTCATGACGTTTATATGATTCCAGCGAAAACGTTCAAAAACATTTCGGAACAATGAAACGATAAAATATTATTTTTATCCCATAGTTTTGTCCTGAATAAAATTTATTTTACCGCCTTATCGTGCAATAGTCAGAGCGGCAGCACACAGAGAGCGGTCAGAGTTCTGCGTTCTAGTGACCGTTGACCGCTCAAGAGTTTCAAAGCACACAAGCGGCATTCAAATTCTCGCGTTCTAGTTTCGTTTGGGTCTTTGCATATGCAACATGTCACTAGAAAGTTCATCATCCGATGAAGAATTATTGCTCTTGTAGAGCTTAGCAGCTTCTAAAAAGTATTGGGTGCACCCAATCAACACAACGCGAGAAGAACAAGGCGAATTTACTAGGATTTTTCAGGATTTACTTAAAGATGAACAACGATTCTATATTTTTATAATTTACATCACTTAAATCGTATAATAAACTCCTTTTCCTAACCAATTCAATTAACTTTTCCGTGTTTGTGACCTCAGACATCGCGGCGTTCTGGCGTTCTCTGCCTCGGCGGGAAAAGAACTCTTAGAACGCGACGTTCCGTTTTGACCGCCGCGGTCTGACTGCCCGCTGTGTGCGTTGTTGTTATAGCTCAGCTACACTACTCGCGAAGTTGATCGAAATTGACCGAATACGATAGTGTGGGCACGAACTTCACTTCGCTTCGGGCAACTTCGCTTCGCTTCGCCCGACTTCCGATTGTTGTCGGTAAATGCGCCCGAGTCAAAGGACTCGAAGCATTACTCGCGAAGTTGCACGAGTGTGTGGGCACGCACTTCGAATTTCAGCTAACTTCGTCGAAGCGTCGAAGCGAGTAGTGTAGCGGCCGCTTTATAGTATCAGTACATTTAAATGAACGCCGAACGCGGAACTCGGAACTCCTGACCGCTCTCTGTGTGCTCCCGCTCTCAGAGCTGTATTTTTTTTAAAATGTGAAACCGCACAAGAGTTCTAACTGTTCCCTCACAACGTACCTCAATTGAGGTATGTTGTGAGGGTATAATGTAGTGGTGAATTACGGAACATGGGGAAGGAGACGGTGGGGAAGTACCTGACTATTCAGATCTGGTCACCAAACACGGCCCAAGCCATTTCAAAAAACGTTTCAGTTCTGAATGATGGTTTTACACCAGAGTGATACTGAGAGTATTTTCCTTTCTGGAACGTGCCACAAGTACACTATATATTATATTAAATTAATAATTTGTGAAATAACAAATATAATCAAATAAAATTAACTTTTGAACCCGCGACCTCCAGCTTGCTAGTCTAGAGTCTGGATTTTATTGCAAAGCGTAAATACTCTGCCCTTCTGGCATATGATTGATTTTACTTGCACAACACAATCAAATCTAAAATAATGATATTGAGGAGCATAATCTCAACTCAACGGTTGCAAACCCTGTGTCAAATAATATTTTCTCTGAATGGGGGAACAAATCCAATTCATAGCCCAAATAGCGTTCCTTCCTCCATGTTATTTGAGTTAGAAACAATATTATAACTTTTAACTTAAAGCCAAGTTCCAAAGTAGATTTGTAGAATTTGTATTATGGTTTATGAACGTAATGGCCTATATTATTTAAATTAAACACGGATGAACACTACAATGAATATACGTTACGCCATTAAATCATGCCTTCTATGCTTCCCGCGACCCATTTCTCTGTCCTTCTATAATATTCTGCACCCTTTTCACCACTGAAGAGATGAAACAATGGAAGTGTAATGTGATATCAACGCTACTATTTAAACAGCAGCGTCAAAATCGCTACGTGTAACCGAGGTTTATTTGTGTTGTGGGATTGTTCGTATAGCTAAAGTAAGCTCAGTTTTTTCTTATTTCTGCGAAATTGATTAAAAAAAAATTTTAATATCGTTATTCTTTTTAGAGAAGATAAACAATTTTGTATGCCCGCATTATTTGTGGCAGGAAAAATGTTTTAATTCATTTAAAGATGTAAATTGGCGGAATTAGTTTTCTTTTTAATCGGCAATAACAGCATTACTTATAAAAAATACTCCACAACTGTTATTTGATCTTTATGTAAATTGTAACCTTGTGTAAGTTTAGAGTAAAGTTGGTACTAATAAAAAACTTCAACTTTTGATATCGGGTGTGAAGTTTTAGATTTCAAATGAGTTTGTTTTTTTAATTTTGAATTTTTTTTCAATGTTTTTCATTAGAAATGTTTGCAGTAACCTTTTTTTAAACTTTTGTGTTTGAAATTTGAAAGGTCTTGTTTCTAAAATGGTGATGAAAATCTTTAAATAAAAGGACTGTTTTCTTTGAATTTTTAATTCTCCGAAAATTTTACATATTTTTTTTCTAAAAATATTCGTGTAAAATTTTTCATAACTTTTTCATGTTTGAATTTAAAATATTGCATTTTTTAAACATTAAAGTATATTACAAATACAAAATCTAAAAGCTTATTTTATCTTTTTTTCCAAAATAATATATGTTTTAAGGGTATCTTTAAAATTAAGAAATATATAGAATATTTAAATACCTCGGAAAAATTCCAAAATTCGAGGAGAAATTATTATTCTCTCAAGTTTATACAACAGATGAACAACCCTCTTTGACTGGGTAAGCAATAAATATTGCTTAAATATCTTTAATTAGTTAGGTTTTTATATACACGGTCGTTTATCAATTGAATAACATTTCCATCACGTTTTGAATATGGCCGTTAAATGTATTGTGTAGATGTCTAAGTCTCCCAAATGGGGTCTTCTGCGAAATTGATCCAATATTTTAATTTTTTTTAATTCATTTTAGAAAAGATTTCGTATGCTTATCTGTTGCTTACGAACGAAAGATTTTCTTTCAAATAGGTATATTTTACACTTTACTAGGGTGTTATTTTTTCAGTGACTTTCACTGTTAGAGTGAAGGAATCTTTAAAATGAAATATAAGATACAAAACACATTCGCAGTCAGTCTTGCAATGACTAAGCCAGGAAGACAAGTGATCGGGGGAGTACAGGGTACAGGGTAAGAACTAAAGATGATTCGACAAGATGGCCCGTTTCGTGCGATGGGTCAATTTATCTTCGGTTCTGAAACAGTACGATCCTTCATGAATATATTTGCATATTTTAAAGCAACTTTTTCAGCAAAAAATGTCGGTAGCAATATTGCAAAGACCTCTATATGACATATTTGGCAACTAAACAAATATCTATAAAGCCCCCAATGTTTTGTCTATTAGGCTTTCATTATAAACTATTATGTTTTATTCACATCAGTGTAGCGATATTTATTTTACTTAAGACATAGAATTTAATGTGTCCTATATTTTACAACACGATATTATTAAGATAAAATAAAAAATCAAATAAAACACGATAACACGAGTACGCCATCCACGCATACCAGATGTGGTAATTGTGCAAAATCTATTCTTTTTCTTTTTAATACCTACCAAATGTGGCTATCGAAAGTTACCAGCAAACTTGTACCTCAGCGCCAACCTTTACAATGGATTATTACGTAACTAATTTTGAATAAAGATGATAGGTGTTTTGAATCGTTGGTTTTCCAACATAAATTGATTAGATCTTAGATCTCAGCTGCAAGCTGGACTCTAAAATAACAACAATTGTGTTTTTGAAAATAATTTAAAGTTCATTATTTAAACAAACTTACAAGCCCCGACAAAAACTACTGCTACTGCCATTGGCAATCAGAACAATAGACAATCCTGAACAATGTGAAGATAGTTAGAGATCCGAACTATCCTGCATAGTATTTTCAATTGTAAGACATACTAAATGTGATTTATTGTGCATAATATTATGATATACATGTGAACAACTGGCACCTATCAACTTTTATAAGAAAAAAATAAGAATCTATTTCGATGATATAAGTTGAAATCTGTACTTGGTTTTTGTACCACAGTTATAATTCAGTCAATTACAGTTAGATCTGTTAGAGCTTTTATTGTAGGCTAATGATGAATGATTTATCCAAGATAAGAACATTATAAAACTTTTGTAGAAGAAATCTTGAAAACGAAAAAAGTGCAAATATGTCCTTCTGCCGTATGTCACTACCGAAGTTCCTATCGCTAACTCGGTCTTTAAAATTAATGAAACTGGTAAAAACTAAATTGGGTTATTAAAAAAAATAACAATTACGTGTTTAGTTAATTAATCGAAACGTAAGTAAAATTTATTTTTTTTATACCGCGCTCATTCAGAAAATACAGCAATACTCTTGTCGTATTGCTGTATCCCCACCTTAAGGTTGGTATTTTTTTATTCAATACACAATTCTTTTTAATTTCAACATGGAATGGCTATATTTTTTATAATATTATTGCAAAAGCCCAGCAAGCGTCAAACTTACAAAAAATTCCAGCGAGTTTTCTGGAAATGTTATTAAAATTAAGATAATTATTACATACTAGCCATCCCCGCCAGGCGTTGCTATGGTTCAGTCTATCTGTGCCGATAGAGAAACAATAGCGCGTGTTGCCTCTACGTCTAAAAGATGACGCTATTTTGTCACTATGTTATACAGGTATTTAAAAAACAAACGCGTATTCGAATGAACTTTGTGTCAAAATTTCAAAGCGATCGGTGAAAAACTTTTGGATACTTTTGAACCAAGGAAAATTAACATTTTTATTTATGTAGATCTTGTGTTTGCCAACTTTAGAACGTATTTACTTTAATAGTAATCTTTTCTGACATTTTTAGAACTTTTTAGTAGTTTAAAATTGAGGTTGTGGTGTTATTTGGACTTTTGAAACTACTGTTAAATAAGATGCGTTTCATTTAATATTAGAAATTCACTAATTAAAATTCTTCGTATGTCATTGAAAGTGGAATGCTGTACCCGTATATGGTAACGTACCCATATTAAATAACATTTTTTTATTTTAATTTAAACATATGTTAACACATATTTTCTCTGAATATTTATTATATAGTACGACTGTAAATTAAATGGCTTGTTTCGTACTAATGAAAGAAAGGTTCTACGTAAAAGTCGATAACTACCTATTTGATTAATTTCAAGAAAGCAAACTACAATTTAACCACCTGGATCTTCCAGAATGCGACTATAACATATTGCTCAATAAAATTTAGCCTTCAAGCCAGTTTCCACAGTTCGTATTTTCAAAGTTAGTGTAGTTTCCCACATTTGCAGATTCGACCCTACAATAAAACAATTCAATGGCCTGGTATTTTTACAAAAATATTGTCTTGTTTGTGTATCATTTATGATTTAAGAATTCGTGACATTTTACTTCAAGCGGCGACAGCTTTTAAACATAGCTGTACGCTCTCTATTTTATGATCACTCTAGTTAAACCATTATGCCTAAAAATATTTTCCAATATCTTTCCCACCCCTGTCCCATAGTAGTAAAAACCCCAAATAAAGTTTCATCTCCCTTAAAATATTTTTATTGTTTAAGTCACGTTTGTATCATTTAGGATAGTTAAGTGCATTATCTTTTATGTTTAAGAATGTTTTTTGTGGAACAACTTTATTTTTGTAATATGTCCTTCAGAATATAGTTTAAATACAGATACCTCCCAGAAAAAGGATAGTATTCATATAACTGGTAGGTACAGGCGTACCTACGCAGGAGCTAGTATTGATATAACTGGTAGGTACATGCGTACCTACGCAGTCAGTCGTGATATAATTACTAGGTTTATGTAAACCTAGGGAAAACTGAAAAATAAAGGAAACTAGACCTTTATTTCTTTCAGTTTAAGTTTGAGCAGAGGAAAATAAGATCCTCTGCAATTATATTGTGACTTAATAAATTTATATGTCAAGAAGAAGAAGTGTTTTCCTGCATTCCATCTGACGGCGTGTTCTCGTACCACGATAGCAGAAACACCGCCTCTTACACACATGACATTTTATATCATAATCATATAAACAAGCACATCGCTAATACCTCAGCGTCCAGTTTCCCTTTGATAATTTCATTATTTCATCAATGGCCGCACACATATCTGTCCATCAACTTCTATTAGAGATTGTCATGGATTATGCATGCATTTACGTATTTGCAACACTGATAATATATAGAATCTACTGACAGCTAAGTGTTTTCCGATATAAATATATATCTATGCCAATCTGTCAGTTTACCAGGCTGTCAGTACACTGCACACTGGGCCAATACATTCCCGGATGAATTTAACGTCATCAATCACCGATGATTTCTGACAGGGAAGTAATTAGCGCTCCACAAATTAAATATTCGATGGTCGATTAATTTCTTTATGAAAGATGCAGAATGACACTGCTATTGTTATCCAAAGATATTTTGAGATTTTTTTTTAAATGGGTAACTATGAATTTCCAAATCCATAAAAAAATTACGAAGTGTCGAAAAGTGATTCAAGTGGCATGGGCAAATAAAAAAACTATATTTAAATTTTGTTTTTTGTTTTCATAAACACTTTTAGTGCAGTTTTTTTATAAATTAGTTGCGTAATTGAAGACATTCTCAGTATTTTTATTAAAGAGAATTGTGCCCTGATAATGTAATCATGTGGTAAAGCGCTCAGTAACTATTCGGAATATAGTTTGTTCCTTTATCAAAATTTATATTTTCCTATGTCAAAAAAATATTTTTGCCTCGGAACCCAATAGGGTTTTTTGTTTCACATCAGATCACTGTCATCAAAAATAACAACGGCTGCCGCATGTCAATCGACCAAAAAAAGCTTTATGATTTCTTTCAGTGAATCGTCAACCAAATAATATTGTCATGATTCTGACGATTAAATGATTTCATGTTCATATTCAATGGCTAAACATGCTCAATTGACAACAAATAATATTCAATCAGCAAAAAATAACAAATCGAATACAAATACGCTTACAAAACACAAAAACTACCTTAATTTTATTGATAAACATAATTTGATTTCAAACAGTCATTATTTGTCAGAAAAATATTAAATAAAAATGATACATGTTTATTGTTGTTCAAATTTTTCATTAAAAGTCACTGTACAAACGTTAAAGATATTGTTCTTTGGGAAACGTATTTTTTGTAAATTGATTCAAATATCTGTAAAATGTTAAAACTATTTTCTTGTTCCGTGGAATAATTACCATTTAAATAAAATTTGTTAATTTGGAAAGCTATTTGAAAAATATATCGTGTTTAGTGCCATTATTTTATGTAGTATGAATTCTGAATTTTTAAATTTTGTAGGTGACAAATTTAATATCTATTTTTTTTAATAAATACGACATAATACTCAACTCTCAGCTCCCATCAGAAAGTAGGAACTAACTATTAATAAAAAAAAATCATTTGAATATTATAATCAACGGTTATCTTGGTTACATTATAAAAATATGTAGTTTTTGGGTGGGATCACATTTATCGCACAAAAACTCACGAAGCCTAATTTTGTAGTATGGTTTCCGCTGGCTATCGGGAGATAGATAACTCGACACTACGGAATCCGCACTTATGGTGTATTTTCCTTAATATGCATAGCTTTGCGTGCAATAATATGGACCCGATGGAGATAACAACAACATACCTATTGTTACTTCTACCAAATACTATACAGTTGTAAATAATACATCCAACTTCTGACGTTTCCCATACATTCTGATGCCAATACTCTACACTAGTACATCGGTGCGAGTAGTTGTGCGGGTTGGTTTATTTTATACATTTGAATGGATTTAATGCAAAATTCATGTATTCTTCAAAATACCTCACTGCTTTTTATGGTCATACATAAAATAATATCCAAGAAGCTATTAGGTTTGTATTAACAGTTACAACAATACAAGTGAATATTGCCTAATATTAGGAGTACAAGTTTTAATTTATAATAGGTCATTTTTAATTACGTACCGTTATGCCTGACTAGTTCACAGTATTTAAATTGGGAGGCGGGTTTGGGTACCGCCGCCCCGGGTCCATTTATTAGATAACCAACACCTCCGCTATACGTTACCCCAAGTGATTCGCTATGTTTGTTGATTTAGCAGGGGCGCCCTGGTTCATCGGGTGAGGTGTATTCAGGATACCCCAGCTGTGTGGCGTGCTGGATCAGGAGAGGCTGGGTTGGGGAGACCTTATGACCTTTCCAATTTGAATATGTTGATACATCGCCCTGCGCCACAGTGAGAGTGATATATTCATTCGTCCGTCACTTCTGGACACACTGATTCTTAGATTCATACCTTCCCTTCATACACTTTTACATGCGAGATCGTCCTCTCCTTCCGTAACTTAAAAACTAATGCCCTCCACAGTATCCCTAAAGATGATATAGAATATTATTTTCCACAAGGCCTTGTGTATGGGGAAGTAAAAAAAAATCAACAATTATTGTACCTCCATGCATTCTCAATAATGCAAGGAGGTCCATGGGGAAGAAAAACCATTCTCATGAATGATAATTAATCCTCACAGTTATCTAAGGAGAGGCTGAGGCATATTCAATTGTATATTAATGGAACAACTCATTATTTATCGACTAATTCCGATGTTCCTTTGGCCCACTGAATTATTCATTCAAGTCAGTAAATGCCATAATGAGTATGTATTTGTTTCAGTGACCGGATAAATCATCACATCTTTAAAAAGTTATATAAAGTCATGGAAAATAATGAAACAAAAACTTTATTAACTGGGTTAAGTAGGTTAGGTTAGGTTAGGTTTAAATTTTTTTTCATCGTTTCTAATTACTTTATTTCACTTTTACAAAGTGTATTGAATCGTCACTGTGTTGAGTTATCATGGAACCATTTGTTTTATTGAGTGTGGTGGACAGAAGTGTAACCCCTTGTAAGTATTGTGTTTTTAATACGGATATGTAATCCTTTCTATTATTTTAATTTTACTAAGTAATAAACTAAACTAAGGGCGATATTTTAAACGAAAATGTCAACAACATTGTGTGAAATGAACACATCAAATATTTCAATTGAAAATGTTAATTAATTTCGTAGAGAGCACAGATGGACCCTGGATTTATTGAATTAAATATATTCACGCTTCCTGACATGCAATAACATAAATTAATTAACGAAAATGAACAGTTATTTTTATGCAATTGGACAATTTTATCTGAAAACCATCCAATTTCGAACGATCCGTTTTATTCTGTCGGATGTTATAATATTTAGCAAAATTTTAAAAGCATTGATTTTAGCGCATTTGGCGAGTTGAAAGTTTTATGCTCCGTTAGAGCATGATTTCAACACTGTTTTCGCATTTGTTTGGCAAGTGTCAACTGCTGTGTGTTTTGTGTTAGTAACTGTTTTTAACCGATGTAGGTAAAGTGAATAGCTTACCTAAATATTTAAATATGATAAATTAATTCTACGGGATACATAATAATAATATACAAAAACATTCTTTGTTCAGAATTTGTCAATAATTACAAAGTAAAATAAGCTTTTATACACCTTTAAAAGCTTTATAACCCCGAACAAATTTATTACAAAATTTTAAGAAAACTCAATTGTTTCGATGATTATTTCATTGTTAATTCCATGTTTGCTACCAACAACAATAACTTTCATGCTTTTTCAAAATTAATAGATTAAACGTACTCTCTTACATGTTTTACGTTTTACGTTAGGTACGCATTTAGTTTACATTAATTTATCGTTGATTAATTAATTTTCGTGATGTTTTTTAAAACCATGATTAAAGTTTTGTTGGTACCTTCTGTCATTTTAATGAATTTATTGAGTGGACGCTGACCACAAATTGTAACTGTTAATAAATAGAAAAAAATGGGATGAAAAGTTCTTATATTGGGTTAATAACGTCGGCACCACAATCGGTAGATCTTTTAAAATTAAAATAAAACATAATGCAAAACCGCACAAGTGCCTCAACTGCTCCCAACCGTCTAGAACTAGTGAGACTAATTGAGATATTTTGTAAGGCTGAAGGTAGTGAAGAGAGAAAGGAGATGGAGAAGAGGAATGTGGGATAGTTCCTGGATATTCAGATCCAGTCACAAAACATGACCAAACCCGTTACAAGCAACGTTTCTATTCTGAATGGTGATCTTACACCAGTGCAATAATGAGAGTAGTCCATTTAGGAACGTAACGCAAATATACTATACGCTGTTTTTAAATGAGTAATTTATGAAATAACACAAATTAATCAATAAAATTTACTTGGGCAACCCGCTATTTGAACCGACCTTTATGTGCCTTTGGCTCGTTAGTCGAGAGCCTTACTCCTCGAGCACGGAGGAAGATTAATGATTAGGTGACCACTAAATTGTTCGTAGCAAGTTCAAGAAATCGTGATTTTTTAAAAATTATTTGATGGCATATTATTAATAAAAAAGCAAATGACGAAACACGCTGCTATCTTGCGTGGGTTAGATTTTGCAGAAGTTTAGAAGGATTAGTTTGGAAATATACATACTAAGATAGGTCTTGTATCTTCGATTGAAATAGTAGATATTGAGAGAACACATAAAAGAAGATTAATGTTTAAAATAAATAAGGAAAACAAATGATTAAAAGTATATATTATTTGCCCCAAATACTCATACAAATTGATAATATCTATGAAAATTGAGAAAACATAAATGCGGCTGACGGGAAGTCTAGTGGCAAATTCAGCACTAACAAAGCTTGTACTACAAAAATAAATTTGGTTGTTTACAGGTGAAAAAATGTGATAAGCAATAATTATTGAGTTAAGTACTAATAAATATTGAATTATTTTAATCACCTCTGAAACGTATTATGATCAATGATGCTTGGTTTCAAAGCTTTAGAAAAATTTTATAATTATTATGGTCTTACAGTTTTAGTAATTCTAGAGTAAAAACTCTTCAAAATCTCTTTCATATTCGATTCATTGCCAATTAGCTGCTTCATTGCAATTTTCATCGTCATTTCCGATTTCCTTCTCGTTGCGGCTATCTCTCGGATTTTCCACATGGCTGATCTTCTTCATTATATTTATTAGAATCTGGATTGTGTCTGTCTATACTATCTATGAAAGCAAAATCTTATCCAGTTATTTAAATTTTTAATTTAACAATTGATTAACTCATAATACTACTCTCGATGTTTAGTGATAAGTAGCACAGTAGCATATTTTTAAGAAAATTAATCAACAATTAAGTTTTCTATTAACCTTATGTAATTAAATTCGAAAACAACGCTCTTTTATGAATAATTTTTAAATATTTATGAATTATTAATGCTTTTGGGTTTGGTATTTTATTTGTTCCATACCCATGTTTTATTACGTTTTATTGTAAAAAATTTAAATACGGATCATGAAAATCGATAAAAATGTATTTTTGTTGGTTGATACGATTTTTACCAAATATTGGTTAAATATTCGATTGGATCATAGTTTTTGCGACGCATTTAAATGAATTGATTGTTAAAAAATAAAAGGTTTAATTTCCGAAGCAAATAACACAAATGGACATGGTCATAAAAGGAATTATGTTTCTTCAGAACCTTTAACTTACCCTTACAGGAATGCTACGAAAAATACAAGTTTTTTGTCTCAGTTAGTATTTTCTTTCATCCGCCCTTGGGGAGCGGCAAGGCAAGAGGAAGGAGGCATGAGGCAAGAAGGATAAAGCGAGGAGTATCTCGCCCGTGGCTTAAATGTCATCACTTAAGTCCCTTCTCCTACCCAACCTTGCAAGAGCGTGATAAAAAAGCAATCAACGCGAAATGAATCGGAAGGCACCTCTTCTGAGATGACGCACGCAGCCTCCCACATTACCGACGATGATATGAAATAACGGCGTTAGGGGTAACTTTTCCATGTTAGCTATTGGAATACTGAAGAGATAAATTAACTGATTTAAATGTGTTGTGGGCGTGTTCGTGTGTCCGAATTGTTTCATTTCCCTTACATTTAGTGAAACATTTTCTTGAGCAGGTAAAAAAAATATATTGAACGGTTTGTTGATTGAGCGCTCCAAAGTGCATGGTTTCCACCCAGGCTTTGCGGGTTCAAAACTCTGTTATATAAACCATCCATCATTGCACAAGCAACAATTTGTGCCAAAAGACATAGATGACTCTAGTGTAGTTAGACCGTAGAGGTTACAGAGTTATCCGATAGGAATAGGATCGCCCCTCCACGGTGGTTACCAAAATTCAGTGGTTTGGACGATCAGCGAGATTTGACAGCTATATTTACAACTTTACTAACGCTCTTTCTAGGGCTTTTTACATATAAATAGTAAAAACTAAATATTAATACAGCACCTATTTACTACACATAACTAAACTGCCTCAGTAACAATATTTTGTCTTGTTCAGTGATCAATTAAATATGTCCGCTGACTCGTTATAATTATTTCCCTCCATAAGTATTCTGGGCAATGAGGAATACATATAGAAGCTAGTACCAGGATTTCTGTGCAGAAATAAATCCAGACTTATAGTAAATATAGAGATGAGATTGGCTCCAGGCTGTCCTACGTACTCGTTTCTGATTAAAAGAGTTTTTAGTAAATTAAGACACAGTGTTTTGCTTATGGTTAAAATGTCCTACCCTTGCCTTTATTTAAATTATAATTTTGTTATTTTTAATCTGCATTTTGCCTTTAGTTTTAACTCTCTGGAAACTTTCGGTGGTAACAAATTGTTAAAACAGAATATAATATGCGTATAAAAATAGTTAAAAACGTTTTTGGAAAAACAGAAAACAATTTGTTTCCTATTTACAAATAAAATAAAACTTTTAATATAAAAAAAATAAAAATAAATTTTAAATAACACTAAAGAAACTGGATAAATATTAAAACATAAGCACATGGTCACTTCCTTCGTTGAATGATTAACTTCTTTCTTGATTAACTTTCTAAATTTTCGGGATGCTGTGTGGAGTTTTGATCTCTGCGATCTCAGAGATCAACGGTTCAAAACAAATATTGTGAAAATAAATATTGTCAAAACTTCGATGATTTTTTTCGTAAAAATTTATTATAAACATACAAATATGTATTTTTTTAATTGTTAAATTATTAACGGTTTCAGGATTTATCCGGAAAATTTTTCATAGATAATTTTCTAATTGATCTAGTTGTCTTTTGTTTGGTACCTACTGAAAAGTATGAACATCGTTTCAATATGTTGTCTACATCGATAGAGTGGGTATATTGCGAGTTCAAATATTTATCAAATAATATACAAGAATGTCTATTTAAATCTGAAAGCAAGAGACGAAAAGTTTTAATTTTATCATTCAAACTATTTTATTTAATTATTCACGTTTTTTGACGATTTTAACCTGTTTCCTAGAAGCTTTGGGGACCCAAAGTTTTGATATGGCACTGAGGTGTATTCAAACTTCCGCTCCAAATCCAAAAACCACATTCTTTTTCCGGAGACAGTGAATTACATTTTTTTTAATCTTCTACTATCTGTTTTCTGATTGAGAGATGCAAGCAGGCTTAGACTGGTTATCACGTGTATAGGTTTCACTTATAACTTTCTAAGCGAGAACATTATCAAAAGCAGGAAAAATATTTGTTGCAACTCTCAATAATTGAATAAATATCAAATTTCAATAATTATATTATCATAACAAAATGGTCTAACTCAATAATTGAATAAATTTAAAGATATTTACAAACAATAATAGTTCACTGCATAACACATAAGTTTATTTATAAAATTATTAGTCATTTATCGAAAGTTTGCATAATTATTATTTTCATGAAACACACTTTTTTATTATAGATACTATTTCAATCGCTATTTTTGTCACGGCAATTTTGATACTTTATTTTAATTAATTTAGAAATTCATGTTTGAGAGTTAATTTTATGACATTTTTATGAAGAAAATTGCTTTCACGCTACCTCTTTTAACATTTTATAAAATTTATTTTGCGCATAAAAACACCATCGAGTTACCATGTTAATACAGGGGCATGGTACTGCCTTAAATGATATTCACTCGGGATAGCTTTACGTCTTAGAAAACCACCCCCCCCCACTTCTCCTCTATCACCCTTTGAAAACCTCCCTTCGCTTTTACACCTCCCACAAAAGAGTCCAATCTATCCGTCTATAGTCCATACCGCGGTTGACACCCGATAAATAATATTTTCTCCAATATATAAAATTATCGCCTCCTCTTTTCCTTCTTGTACCAGTTAAGAGGTCGAATCGAGGCGAAAAATGATACTGACAAGGACTGATGACTTCCACTTGTTGCGTCTTAAAAAGTCGGTGTAAAAATGTGAATTTAATAATCTTAAAGCGGGAAACCACGTAGATAGTTTTTAGATTAAGTTTTTAACGTTAACGAATTTTTTTTATGTTACCTAACATAACTAGTATGTCTCAATAAGATGATTTTCGTTTCAACTGGCTATTCCCATGGGGCTCAAAGTAGACCCACGCATATCTCTTTAGTTATAGATTTAATAAATTACGTGGTACATTTGCAAACAAACGGATAACTTTAGAAAACATACTCACAAAAATGACCACTCGACACACCAGTCATGAAAGGTGATGAAAAAAAAACCAGTTTAAATAGGTTACGTAGATTATAAGTATGTGTTGGTTTTTTGTCGTCGCTTTAAATGACTTTATGTCATACTGACTTTATGTCATTTAAAGGTTTGTTGAATTGTTACTTTGTTGAGCTATCACGGAACCGAAAATTTTATCCATAATTTGTGGAGAGTTGATTGAGGAAAAAAGAAAATCATTATTTTTTAGTCTATTGGAAGGGATATTGGGATATGCAACAATAACATTTGGCTGTCATCAGTTGTTTTGTTTTGCTCTATCTAAAATTAATTTTTTTCCATTCTATTTTGTTTTCTGGGCAAAAAAAAGTGTAGTGTGTTGTGCCTTGAGGTTTCTCCTCCCTTTTGATCTTCCAGGAGTCACTTTTCGCTGCTGATTTCCAGATATTTATAAACTTTTTTACTTCTGTCATTTTTCATACTATTATTGTAGTTGTTTACTGTTGTGAATAATGGAGGAAGATTTCCCTCCTGGACCCCCTACAAAGCCCCCAGATCCCTCTCCGGACCCCCCAGACGGGGAAAATGTAGAAATTTCTGACAGTGATTCTGTCATTTTGACTTCTACCAAAAAAAGGAAATTTACTCCTTCTTCCCCAATAAAACTTGACTCGCCTTCGACTTCACAGTCCCCACCAGCACTTTCTCAACTTCCTCCAACAAACTTTTATTCTCTTCATTCCCGTGGCCCATTCATAGCATACGCCCAAAAAACTGAGCAAGGAAAAACCATCCACCCTCTTGAATTTGGCAAATTCCTATCAAATAGCAAGAATCTTTCAATCAAACCTGGAGGTGTAAAAGCCGAGGGTCGCTTCCGAATCT
The DNA here is from genome assembly GCF_061612785.1 of Hesperophylax consimilis. NCBI lineage: Eukaryota > Metazoa > Arthropoda > Insecta > Trichoptera > Limnephilidae > Hesperophylax > Hesperophylax consimilis. The sequence continues at coordinate 9,659,955 of NC_142845.1, forward strand.
CCGTCGAATTCCTCTCAGGGCCAGCTGCCAACAGTTTCATCAAAAATATCTTCATTTCATCTAATTCAAAGTTCAAGGCATATATCCCTACTTTCAATGTCACTCGCATGGGCCTGGTCAGAGGTATCTCGACCGATCTGTCCATCCAAGAAATTCTGTCTTCACTTTCAACCCCCCAACACATTGGCAATCCCATAAAAGCCAGGAGGCTAAATTACAAGGACTCCTCTGAGGGTATAATTTCCTGGAAGCCCTCCCAATCTGTCGTTATCACCTTTGAAGGTCAATCTCTTCCCTCCCATATATATTTATACTTCAACTCATTACCAGTTGAAATGTATACTTATCCCACCACTCAGTGTTTCAATTGCTGCCGTTATGGTCATACCAAAGCTGCATGCAGATCTCAACCCAGATGTTTTAAATGTGGAGAAAACCACGCAGCTGACCAATGTCCTTCTTCCTCCTCACCTAAATGTTTTAACTGCTCAGGCTCACATACAGCTATCAACACATCTTGCCCAGAACAATCTCGCCAAAAAAATATTAAAATTTCTATGGCCTCTCAGAACTTGTCTTTTCTGCAGGCTTCTAAACTATTCCCGCCTGTCAAAAAATCATTTGCTGAGGCTTTATCCAGCAACTCCTCATCCAACCCTCTTCCCTCCACTACAACAACTTCTTCTCGTTCAACTAAATTCACATACAAAAACGCTATTTCTAAACCGGCTCCTGGATATGATCAGCAACAACACAACTCACTGCTCTTAAATCCCAATGGTTCACCTCTTTCAAATGCCACAAATGGGTGTGCAAATAATTATAATCCGTCCTCAATGAACTCTCTTAAACTTTCTGAAAAACTCTCCCAAGACAATTCTTCATTTATCCAAACTCTTATTATGCTTCTAATTGACCTTATTTCTTCTCAAACTAATCTACCGTCCAACGCTGCTACTATTATTTCCACATTAAAATCATTTATTCAAAATGACTCTTCAGGATGTCAGAATACTTCAGTGGAATAGCCGAAGTGCTATTTCTAACAAATCTGATCTCCTTATCCTATTAAATTCCAACATTATTTCTTTGGCTGCTATCTCGGAGACTTGGTTTACTCCATCCACCCACTTTAATGTGGGAGGGTATTCCTGTCTCCGCGACGACCGCCCGGAAGGTTCGGGCGGCGGTGCTGCCCTTTTTATTAAAAAATCCATATCATTTTCCCCAATAAATAATATCAAACCCCCCAATGCTGACTTCCAAATGGTTGCAGCTAAAATAAAGGACACATCCTTTATTTCAGTCTATCTTCCCCCAACAGCCCACTTCAATAAACAAACTTGGTTACAAATTGTAAGTCAACTAAGCCCTCCTTTCTTTATATTAGGCGATTTTAATGCCCATTCCCCCGTCTGGGGTTCTGCTTTCTCCGACCGAGATGGTCGAAGTGTGATGGATTTCCTAGATCAATCCAACCTTTTCCTTTTGAATGACGGATCTCCTACTAGGATCTCACGCCCCAGCACAAACCCCAGTGCAGTGGATCTATCGATATGTTCTACTAGTCTGGCTTCTCTCTCCTCGTGGGTGGTGTCCCCCGACCCTTGCTCCAGTGATCATTTCCCGATCACCATTACTTATCAAACTTCTTTCCAATCAGACAAGTCTCATATTTCGACAAAAATTAAAACGAAACACACCAAATGGGATGAATTTAACTCTCATATGGACAAGTTCCTATTAAATTCACCCGCCACCGATATATTTTCCGTCAAAGATGATTATAATAACTTCAAATCAATGCTCATAACTGCAATAAATAAATCAAATCCTCCCCCTAAAACTAAATCTCTCAAAAAACTCCCTCCAACTCCCTGGTGGGATGAGGAATGTTCCAAAGTAGTAAGAATTCGGAAAGCTAAATCTCTTTCCTATCGTTACAATATGACTATGGAGAACTATCTTATATACAAAAACGCTGAATCCAATGCTAAAAGGGTATTGAGGTCAAAAAAAAGATCCGGATGGTACAACTTCTGCAGTTCAGTATCTCCGAACACTCCAATTTCGGAAGTTTGGTCTATGATCCGAAGATTTAGATCTTCCTTCAGTTCACCATCTCCTCGAGCGTCTTATTCTAAATGGATTGATGAATTTTTGGACAAAATTGCCCCCCCTTCTGTACCTAACTTAGATGAAATAACGCCCATCTATAATACTCCTATGTCTAATCATTGGCTAGACTCTCCGTTCACCTTAATTGAGCTAAAAAATTGTTTATCAACAGTCAAGGACTCATCTCCAGGCAGAGATGGTATACCTTACAGCATAATCAAAAATAGTAATGATAATGTTCTAAACCACTTCTTAAGCATCTTAAATAAAATCTTCCAGACTGGTATAATGCCTGATGACTGGAGTTGTCAAATAATCATCCCTATTTTAAAAACAAACAAATCACCAAATTCTGGATCCAACTACAGGCCAATCGCTCTTTCATCCACCCTCAGTAAACTTTATGAAAAATTAATTAAAAACCGATTAGAATTTTTTGTCGAGAGTAAACAGCTTCTCTCTCCATCTCAATTTGGATTTAGGAAAAAAAAATCCACTCAAGATAACCTTGCCATCATCAGTACTGATATTAATTTATCAATTTCTAAACAGGAAGTTTGTCTTGCCGTCTTTATAGATATAGAAGGCGCCTTTGACAATGTTTCCATCCCAATCTTGAAAAAAAAACTTCTAGGCCTTGGCCTTCCCCCCATGTTTGTCCAATCTATTATTAATCTATTTCTAGATAGAAAAATTTTCATTGAACTTCCAGATATTTTTCCTCAAAGTAGGTCTATTTGGAAGGGTTTACCACAAGGCGATGTATTGTCCCCCTTACTGTATAATATATACACATATGATATGCATGTCGCTATTCCCCCACAAGTAAAAGTTATTGAGTTCGCAGATGACATAGCTTTCTTCTTATCATCCAAAATCATCCCTCTCGCCGTCAAATATCTTAACGAAGCCATGAATGCCCTTTGCACATGGCTCACGTTAAATGGTCTTGAACTTTCAATCCAAAAGACTCAGTGTGTCACCTTCTCAAACCGCCATAAAAACCCCCCCGTTCAAATTTTATTTAAAAATTCTCCAATCCCCAACGCTTCTGAAGTAAAATTTTTGGGAGTAACATTTGATAGGAAACTTAAATGGTCTTCACATATTAATAATTTAGTTACTAAATGCGAAAAAAATTTAAATATCATCAGATCATTATCTGGCGTTTGGTGGGGTGCTCACCCTACTTGCATTAAGTTGCTTTACAACGCACTTATTCGAAGCCATCTCGATTATGCCTGCCCACTTTTTAGTACTGCCTCAAAAAATGTGCTTGATAAATTAGACAAAATTCAATCTTAATCTTTGCGAATAATAACTGGAGCGATGCAATCGTCACCCATCAATTCCCTTCAAGTAGAATGTTCTGATCCTCCTCTTTATTTAAGGCGTCAACTATTTGCTGACAAATTTGTTCTTAAATGTTTAAATTCTAAATGTCATCAGGTTATCCCCAGCGTCTCGTTGTTCATTGACTCAACCCATTCATCTACAAACAGAGCTTCAACTAAACCTCTTCCTGACATCTGTAAAAATTTTAAGTCTCTCTCAGAGCTTCACATCATCCAAAATGATCTACTACCCTTATACAAATTAAAATATAGTCACGTCACCCTATCCCCAACAATAATAGAAGGGATCGGAATCCTTAAAAGTCATTCCAATCTCCCGGCCCGAACTGTCAATAATATGTTCAATGACATTATTTCATCTAAATGGCCCAACTTTTCTCTTTTATTTACTGATGGATCCAAATCTCCCGACTCTCCTAACTGTGGTATAGGTATTAACGTTTACCACAATAATTCTAATGACAGAATATTTCATTCAATTTCAAATCAATTTTCAATATTTTCAGCCGAGTGCATTGCTATAATAGAATCTCTCAAATATATAATCAAAAATAATTTTGAACATTCCCTCGTTCTCTCTGACTCTCTCAGTTCCCTCCAAAAACTTAAATCCAGTCCTCTTCTTCATCCTGATGATCACTTTGTATGCCTTATTCGAGAGATGATAGCCTCCATTCAAAGCTATGGTAAAACTGTAACTCTGATTTGGATTCCTGGACATGTTGGTATCATGGGTAATGATATTGCGGATGCCTTGGCAAAACAAGGAGCGTCCAACCCTGTTGTTACCCTCGTAAACCACATTCCCCTATCTGACATTTTTTCCATCATCAAAGATAGATCCCGCAATGTTTGGTCGGAGTATTGGCACATTGCTAGTCAATCCAAGGGAGCCTGCTATGCCTCAATACAAAGGACTATTCCATCAAAACCGTGGTTTCAGCAATTCCCTCATTTTTCCAAAAAAGAAATTTCTTCACTCATTCGAATGAGGATCGGACATTGTTCCGTTCCTTCCCATCTTTTTAAAATTCACGTTGTTGACTCCCCAGATTGTACATTCTGTGGTCTAGAAGTGGGAACTTTAGATCACATATTTTTTGGTTGTCCCTCTCTAAACAAATATCCTCTCTTCTATCAAGCCTTATCTAAAATTGCCTCCCCTCCATTCAACATCTCGTCTCTTCTAAGTCTGAACTCGACTCCAATTTTCATTATAATTTTGAAATTTGCCTATTTAAATAAAATTAATATTTAAATTCACCTTTCATTTCTCAATAATTTTGAATGATGGCCAAGAACACCCTTGAAGGGTGAAAGCCAGAAATAATGTTTAAAAAAAAAAAATAAGGGATATTGAAAGGGATGAGTTGCAACAAAGTAAATGAGTAAATCATGCTGTTAGTCATTTTTAAAAGATTAACAGTGTGAGACCAAAGCTTTTTTTTGTTTTTCTAAGAGAATAAATGATTATTTTTACTTCAAGTTCTTCGTATGAGTAATCGCCTCCTTTTAGCCCTAACCTCCAAGCAATCCTCCTTAAGAAACGATGCTGATTCATGTGAACATCTTAGAATGGACACCAAACAATGCAGTAATATTCTAGATTAAGGCGAAATGTTTTTACGGTAAATTGTTTTTAGGGTAATTATATAATTGAAGTCAGAGGTAATTTTATTGATTACACCAAGTAGGAGATTTATTAACCACGTTATTAATGTGTTCAAGAAAATACAGCTTGTAATCCACAGTGACACCAAGGTCTTTGATAGTCTTCACAGTAGATACGCAAAATATAATTTAAAAAAATTGGTTTTTTCACTTGATAAAGTTACATAATTTTGCATCTTTCAAAATTTAGTTCCGAGCAGTTGATTTTAAACCAATCGTTAAATCAATAAATTTTAATCTAATTGAAAAAGAAAACAGTATATAATATTTTCATTTGAATTTAATAAAAAAAGTTATGCATTGCATGTAAAAGCTCTTTATGCGTTAAAATTAAAATAATATCTAAAAATCATTGTTTCATGGTTTTCATCGTAAAAAAAGTTGAAAAATAACACACATTGTAAATTTGACTGCACTGTAATACTATATCCGAACATTAGTCTTACTTGTAAAGATTCTCTAATATTCCGCTGCAGCACTGGTAGAGCTATACTGTGAAGAGGCTCATGTACTGGTCGGGTTAAAATATTTACTAATAATAATATTCAAGGAATATTTTTTTAGACTGACCACTTTGTTCCAATCCTCAAAAACACGGTCATGGTCGAACTTCGCGTTTAGTTGCTAACTTTACTTTTCTTCGGATGACATTTGCGAATTTATTGACCCGGTCTTCTTTGAATTGCTTCGATATTCGATCATGCGTTTCATGTTTGCTTTGGTAAATCAATTTAAAACATTCCTCTGATAGTGCTGCCAATGGGTATTACTGTTTTTTAACATTTTTATTTTGCGACCGAACGATATTTATCAAAGCTACCTGATTGTTAACAAAGTCCGCAATCTCCATCTTAACACGATAGTAATACCTCCCTAATCCTGGGTGTCGGGTGGTTTAAAAATCTGTCGTCTACTAGTACCTAATGCGGTATTACGGCCAGTATACATACATAGTATGCATGCGCATGATTATGAGTAATTCTTATCACTAAGATGGTAAAATAAATATTTTTCCATTCCAGGTCAGATAAAATTTTATGCGAATGGATTTGTTTCTTATTTATTCTGTATTTATTTTTCGTACTATAGTATTCAGTTGGTTCATTATTCGAAAGGTTGTGTTAAAATTATTTCCGAATAACATGTAACTTCTTATAAAGTTTTGTTTGCCCAGGGCAGTGGTCGGTAACGTAGTACTCAGAATATAATATATAGTTTTTAAAATCTGCAGATGCTCAATAAATCTACAATTAAAATAAGACGAACTTTAAAAATGTGTTTGTTTGTTGTATGTATATATCCATTATTAATTTAAAATTGATCGCGTCTTAGATTAATTAATTAATTCTAAGGAACGTGTAAACAATTTTTTTCAATTCTATGATCTTAGTTAGTTCACTTGCTCATTAATAAGCCAGTTATTTTGTTATTTTCAAAAAATTTGTGCACATTAACAGCTTATCTGATACCTTGCTAAAAAAGCAGCGGCTTTTGAAATAAAATAAAAAAACGATTTTCTTTTGCTATGAGGAATCATAGGGATGTTATTGCTGAAATTATTTTTATTTTAGAATCCACACCATTAAAGTTAACAATCGCGAGGTAAATAAAAAGGTTTTTTGAACTTAAACATTGTAACATTTAATGTTTATCATAATATTTATAATGCCTAGTAATCAAAATACTAAATTGAGTGTAAACAAGCGAAAGGAAAGATGGGATGGAGATAGGGGAAGAACTTTTTACGTACAAGCTCGTATCCATCGGGTAATGTATTACAGGCTTCAAGTATATTTAAGTATTTAAATGGAAGTGCTCTGTCTAGAGAACTAGCCTCTGATTCCTTCGGTGTCGGTGTATTGAGTTCAATAACTCTGCTGTTGAGTGATTATTTGGCATCCATACTTCCTGGCTCCTACAACGAGGGTCTTTTCTGCTTCCTTTCCCCAAAAAGTCTGCCCACACAGCATCCCCAAACATAATTTACATAAATAAAGTTAGCCTCCTGCGCCAATGTTAAAAAGTTGAATTTACAGTAGGTTAGATAAAACCACTCAGTGCCTCTTGATTTCTCATTGAATAGGTTTGTTTTTAAATATACTAAAAACCTTACTAAATAAAAACCACTTCACATTCGTTAAACGGTGTTTTAGTTATACATTGTACAAAGATTGCAATTTTCAGACCTACCTGAATGCGCTTCTTTGAGCGTATGTGCACCACGCACGTCAATTTCCCCGCGAATGACTGTTTTGGTTTTGACATGTGTGAATAAAATCATGTTTTAATAATGTTTTCTACTCTCCTCATTTCATATGTCAAATTGTGAATAATCTTATCAAAAAAGCAAGGTTATTTCCAAATTATTATTTTTTTAATGACTTTTACCGCTTGAATTTAATACAAATTCCATGAAAGTGGTGTTGTTTAATAACATAAATGTCTTATGCATTCGTAGGTAAAAACAAAGTAATAAAAAAATCTACGTTTATATTGATGACAAAATGGATCCGAAATGTCAGATTTTTTGGTTATTCTCTGGTAAATGTTATTATAATATTTGATAATTTTTAATTGTGTTAATCAGATAAAAAGTGAAGTGACAGTAATCTTGCAAAAAATAAAAGGACAGATTTCTTTGAATATTTATGTTTTTCAACTTTTTTCATGTTTAAAATTATTTCTAACACAAAAATCTAAAAGCTAATTTTATCTCTTTTCCAAAATAATATTTGTTTACAGGACATCTTTAAAATGAAGAAAAATAAATTAACATACCTTAGAAAAATTCTAAAATTCGATAAAAGTTACTATTATTTGAAGTACTATTTTAAAACAGAAAAACAACCCCCTTTGACTGGATATGCAATGTTTATTACCGTATATATCTTTCCATGAACCATTTCATGCCCGTTTCTATTTTACATTTCAATGTTAAGGTTATAATTTACACGGTTATATATCAATTTATATTATCGGTTATATATATATCAAAACACGACGTAAGACATAAAATTTTCTTTCACTCGTAATGATATGTTTATATAAATATATATTTCATCTCACCTTATTAAATATATGAATATGTTCATTTTAATTTTTGAAAATTTATTTCTCTGCCCGAGTGCTGAAAAATCCTTTGGATGTTTGATCCATTGCCCAAAATCAAACGTGCTGCCCCATGACATATGCATCTACCAGTTGCAGTTAATTTGTTAAAAACCGCAGAATTAACGTTGACTATATATTGTATACCTCAATGAGAATAAAGAATGACATAGTTAACTAAGTTCCTTGTGGGCGTATTTTGTGATCAAATATTTGCTCAATCGATATTATTTAAATATCCAATACAAAACCGTGTTTACGAAATTCAAATGGGATGGAGATCTGAAAGTGAGTGTAAGTCAAACGGAATGCTGGGTTCTCGGTCTAAATGGATTTGTTTCCATTAAAATTTATAGTATATATTTATATATTTTATATACTAATATAAAAATGTGGCAAAAGTCGTGAGCTCCATCAAAACCTTGTTCCTGTTTCGACTTGACATTATTTTTAGTGTTTATGTGACCTATTTTAGTCATAGCAGTATTTTTTTTAAGTATCCAGTAGTGTAATATTTCTCCTTGTATTTACTTGGTGTAATATATGTAATGTGTCGAAATTGGACATTGTCTGTTAGTAAAGAAATAAGTAAGTGAGGCTTGTACAGTTTCTTCTTTACTATATGGTTAAAACCACAAACACACGTTGTGAATTAAGTTGTAAATAAATACTTTATCAGTGATGAAGCTCTACAGCAACTGCGTAATATGTAGTATTATAATCATGTTTTATTTACTGAACAACGAGGAAAATATGCAAACATAAAGAAAAAGTATACAACGAAGAAAAAAAATTCTTTTTTTATTTAAAACATTTTATTTTTCAGTGTCACAAATTTTTTTTAATCAACGTTGGTTTCGACAAAACGATAACAATTTGATATTGTTCAGCTCAAATTTCATCATGCAAAAGTGCCTCACATCGATCTAAGGAAAAGATCATTTTCAAATCGAGCCGAGGAAGCCGGGAAGCTATCTTCCCTTGAATATTATAATATATTCCAACTTATCCGGAATGTATTACATAAAATTACCCCCGCGGCTGAAACAATCACCTTCTTGCAGCTTGAGAAAATGGAATTATTTTTCCCGAGGCAACTCTATCTTCTTTTTGTCAAAAGAAAATTCTTTAAATATTATTATTCATGATGAAAATTTTTTTATCGAAGAGAGAAAGAATTTTTCAAGTATGCTTTTTTATCGAAGTTAATGTTAAAATAAACAAAATTTGCTTTGTGTGAAGTTCTTTAAAATTGATATCCATTCTAAAAATTTCATCAGCCATAATAAAGTTAAGAATTTCATAGTTTTCGGACATGGTTTTTTCATTAAGATACTTAAAATTTAAACCATAGAAAATCATTAATATTATTTAAGTGCAACATAGAATAAATGTTTCCTTTACTCGGAACCTGTGAATCTATCGAGACCCCAATTTGAGAAAACTTAGGAGGCCAAAATAAAATAAGCAACTGAGAAAATAAAAAAAGAGAACGATTGGGAAGTAGGTCCATACCTGGCTATTTAGATCTGGTAAACACAAATCTATGGTGATTTCAAATGACGATATATTGAGCACCAGTGACGATGTGACCAGATCAGGCACTCTCTGAGAGCTCCATCGAAGCCTGAGTTAAGTTAACCTCTCTGGACCTGGGCGTACTGTAAAGAATATTTAAACGTCCACCCCACTATTGAATTCGGCAGCCACCTCTGGTCTGGAGCCTCAAAATACCGGAAAATATCCTTGACTCAGAAATCCTTGAATCATTGCTCATAACGGCCTGTCCGTTGGTCCGTTCTATCCTAACTAACGGATAGCAATTTTCAGCTCATAGGCGTCGTGTGGGAATCTTGTTCTACTGGCATTTAAATGAAAGATTTAGATTCACTGTTTTCCTCGAAAATACCCTCCACACAGTATCCCTTAAACTGATATAGGCCTTCAGGACCTATCTTGTGTGGAGTTAATGTAAAAAAATTATATAAAAATACGTTTTTTCATAAATAATAATTAATATTTATGACTAACCAAAAATATCGATTCGTGATAATTAAACACGTGGTAATATATTGGCACCGTAGTTGATTAACAAAACTGCTTTATTACGTAAATAAAGTCGTTGCGTGTCGTAATGATTACAAAATGAAATTATCGAAAATTGGCGATTGGTACTATTTGCTGCCAACAAACAGTGATTTCAAATTAAAACTTAACTTGATCAAACGTGATAGGGAGAAGTAAAGTAAAATGTTAGAGAGGGTCGTAATATTTTGCGATTTCACCCCCGGTCATTACAGTCCAGTGGCACAAAAACACTTGTTATATCGTCAACCAATTTCATTTCATTCCCAGCATCCGATATTGTTAATATAGACGACCCTTAAATTCAACCAAATCAATTTATTTTTGAGTTGAATTGAGTTAACGCGACCTATATAAAGTACTTTGTCTGCAATCCCACTACTGTCATTCAAACATTGATTTTATATTTTATATATATATATATATTTACATATTTTTAAATTAGAGTTATGTCTTAAAACCAAAAGGAATGTTTGAAAACTCTTAAAAAATATTTTTAACTCAAATGCCTACTAGGCTTAATATCCGGCAGTTTCAAAACATTTATTTGAAATTATAATACATTAAAATATTTGGAATAAAAAATATGACGTCTGGTTTTTGTGTTTACAGTAAAACGGGAATCGCAAAACTTCATAGCTTATTGTAAAGATGTTATTGCGAGATAACGTTATTTTATGCGTTCAGACAGGAAAATCTAATTAGTTTCCTGAAGCCAAAACTCATAATTTTAGCGTTTTTTAACATACGAGTATTATATTTTTTGTTGTTTGTTTTTGGTGTGTTATACCGTGTTGCGCTAACTCCTTCTTTAGCCGACGTTTCGGACAGCGTTGCAGTGTCCATCATCAGGGCAGATCCGGTAGATCCGAAGATGTGAAGTATTATATTGTTTGCTTCGGAATGTTTGCAAAATCAAAAAATCTGTTCTCAAATCCAAAAACCAAAAAATCATTGCCAAAGTAGAGTTAAAATCAACAAGCAGTTATAATCATGTACGTTGAACGTTTTTATGAAATTTATTTTGAAGCCTAGATCACTAAATGGTAATTAAATAATAAATTTAAGTTTTTATGGTTTTTTGCTCTCATTATCAAATAACCGAACAGAAAGATCAATAAACTTGTTATATTCTTCTACGTTAAAGTATGATTAATTTGTCATATGATACAATAATTAATCATTACCTCGATTTCACGGTATTTTGAACCTTGAAAAATGCTCCTAGCGTACTTAAATATATGTTTTATTCGTTTGGCAAGGAAATAATTTATTTAAATATTGTTCTAGCTTGTCGTTTCGTCACTTTCAAATATTTTTATTTTTTCTGTGAAAAAGTGCGTCTCATATTTTTATTTCAAATACCATAATTTCGATGTTCAATAAGTAGGTACTATATTTATTTACTGGAAATTCTTACATCTATTATTTCTTCTGTGAATAACGCTTATTTAGGAGGAAAACATAATGAAACTTAAGACTACAAAAATTACAAAAATGTAATTTTGCAAAAAAAAAACATACAGGCAGGCAATTGGCATTTAACCCTAGCAGTCCGAGGGTTACCAATATCGAGATTTAGAAAAGTTGGGTTGTAATATTGGCTAACATAACCTTTAACTAAACAAAATATTAATATAATTTTTTTAAATGTTTTATTTTTATATTTACTTTGCAATATTTTCTATTTACCTTGCAATATTTTCTATTTACTTATAATATTTTCGGAGAATTTCGTATTTTTTATTCTGCTAAATAGACAATATATTATATTATACTGGCATTGAGTATATTTTTACAGTGAATTTTAAATATTCAAGGAAATGACATAAAAATTTATAGATATACATAAATAGTACTAACAGTAGCTTCGTGGGGAATTTATTATTTTGAATATTTTATTCAAAATAATGAATTCCCCACTATTGTAAGAAAAAATCAAACCAAAGCTCTCACTGACTGAAAATCTCTAAAGTACATTTAAGCCAATATTTTATTTCAGAGGCATGCGTCACTATAAAGCCTCCAGACACCGAACAGAATACAGATTTTTCCAATAAAGTGATTTCTATTGATTCTATTTATCACTTTATAGTACATTATTTCGTCTCTGGAACAAATAAATAAATCTTCAAGCATTGAAACGTGAATGCAAAAATTCGTTAAAACATGAAAGTTATGGAAATGAAGTGCGTTTGTTCCCGTTATTATTGATAACTGCATTAGTTTGAGATAATTTTTTTTATTGAACTAATTTGTGTAAATAAAACATATGAAATTGGTTTCGATATAGAAAAGCTGTATCGATTATTAATTCAAATTGTTCACATTATATTTACCTCCTAGCGAGCAGGAGATCAATTCATTATATGAAATTCCGCAAAATCACAATCAAACTGGTACAACGGTAATGGTCCGTTGATTTCTTCCATAAACGACTTAATTGCTTAATTAATAACCTTAAGTATGTAAAAAAAATATGTGCGTCCCATAAAAAAACACTGTGATTTGTGAGCTTGTACAGTCAAGAATTTCTATCCGAATGCAACCAAGTTCTACTCTACTTTTATATTTTAAAACTTATTAACTGGCGACCTCTGTAGTCGAAGGGTGTGGCTCTCGACTAGTAAGATGGTAGTCACAGGTTCAAATCCCGGCGTGCGCAAGAAAATTTTAATTGATTTATTTGTGTTGTTTCACAAATAAGTCATTCAAAAAAATATAGAGACATTAAAAAATATATATTTGTTTCACCATCAGTATCTAGAAGTGGAAGACCTTGATACTAAATGCGATGGCCTGTCCAGGTCATATAGAACAGTCCTTAAAGTTTTTGTCTTAATCGTTTTTTTACTCTACAAACAAAAATCAAACTTATTGGCAATTGCCAATTACAGTTTATTGATACCGCTTACCAAAAAGTAAATGAAAAAAAAAAACAGAAAATAATTTTTGAAAATCAAAATGACTTGACTAGGCCATATTGCTCATTGGAGGATAAAAAAACATGTTGCTATCTTACCGTGTGTTATGCAGCGCGGCTGCTTTTTGACACGATAAAAATCTTTTACGATTGTTAGGATTAAGGCGGCCGCTAATTCCATATATACATATGTGATGCCCAATTCATAACAATGTGTCGAATAGTACCTACCTGCTTACAGCGGCGCCCGTCAAAGTACCTATGCTAGTACTCTGCGTGTGTTTGGATTCGGCGGCGTTCTCCAGAAGGATCTAGTCTATCGCTTATGCATGATTACAGCGCCGCCGAACAATCTGGATTATGCGAGGAATCGTCGATTTACCGGTAGTCTCGCGAACCTTCCATCGTCGTCAGCCGAGTTATACCCGTCGCGTATTACCCGTCGCGGACCAGTACACAGTACAGTACCAGCAACCTTGACACCGATACCGAGTTAATTGCCTACGTTAGGCGCGTGAAATTATATCTCGATCTTTCCTTTGCAAAACGTTCTGCTTGTGTTTCTACGTCTATTTTTGGATGCATCATTGTAAACCGCTCTAACCAAATTGAGTCAAATTTATTTAATATTTAAGAAAACGAACTATAACCACACGATATTTCAACATCTGAAATAAAATTTCCATCAACGACATATTTTAAGCGCTAATTAATTATTCAAAAATCTTCGCGGAAGTGAAAAAAATATGATTGGTGCGGTAATGAATCAGCAATATTCAGTTCATGCAAGCCACCCGCGTTAGGAATGTGTCCACATTGCTTATCGGAGGGTTAATGTAAGGTACTGAAAACTGAAAAATACTTGAAGTTTCTCTTTGACTTTTCTTGTTGAAATTATATTAACTTTAAAACCTGGCAGTGAATTTCTCAAGAATTTTCTGATGGGAATGCGAACAGAATCCAACACATGATACTCAGCACATTGTACATTCAGAGAATATAACGCGATCTGCGAGGGAGTCTCCCTCAGGAACTGTACAGGAGGCTTCATTGCCATATTGCTTAATTGAATTTACTTACGTGATAGTATTTTTAATGGTAGATTCTGGTTGAAGAGTATTCCTATAAGGCGGATTCGGAAATATTTCTACATAATTTGACATGACTAGCTGTTTTATGTAAGCATGTACCAATGGTTTATTATTTTCTAGATCTGTTTAAATTCAGTTCGTATAATTTAGTTTAGAATCAAAGAATATAATATAGTCCCATTTAAAGAATTTTAATTTTATATTAGTAAAATACGAATATTTAGGATATTTGTTCAATTTAAAGTATATTTAGGAAACATATAGTTAATTATTTTTGCATTTCAGATGTTGAGTATATAGAATAAACCAGTTAAGTTCCATTTACAATATTTTATATGGTTACAGGATAGGAAGAAAGTATATTTTTGAAGTTATAAGCGAAAGAAAAAAAGGTGAAAAATATACACGAAAAATAAAAAAAAATTGTTTTGATTTAGGTTAATTTATTTTTAAAATATCAATATCTCTAAGGGAATTGTATGTTTTGCAGATACGCCTGAGTAAAGAATTTTGAATATTTTAATATTTGTATGTAAAATAAGGTATTTTATCTGGTTTTGCTAACAATTGGATATTGCAACAAACGAATCAGTAGTTTCGTTCAGATCCTCCTTAAAACGCATGGAATTTATTTTTTGATTAGTATAATTTGTACACTGATGATAAGCAAAACCTGTCGGTCTTAAAAATTAAACAATTTTTTTGGTTGTCAATAAAGTTTTTTTTTAATTAATTAATTAATTAATCAATTTAAACGGCAAAATAAAGCATATAAAATCAATTGTGACAGTCATAATGTATTTTGGCCTTTCCATTAAAGTTAAAATACTTGTTGACTTACTTGCTAATTAGAAACGGCTCAAGTGGGTTGTATAGTGTCTTTACAAATCTTATTAAAATTATAATATACCACCCAAATGGAAAGCTCCAGTTAATATTGATAATAATATTTGGCTAATCTATAATGCGGCGTTTTCGTGAAAACTTACCTCAAGGGCGCTTATCGTCAAAAGGAGAATAATTATTGAGCAACTAGTCCCACGCCCCACACGTATTATGAATAAGGTAAACTCTCTGATTTCTTCCCTTCATTCGATTATATTATCTTTCCATTTTGTATCTGCTGATATTTATTTATTTATTGGACAATTTGTATAGCGCTGCTTTTGTGAGATATCACCTCAGGGGCGCTTTACAGTTGATGCAGGTATTACAAAAATATAAATATTACAAAAATAAACTGAATTTAAGTTAAGTAAAATGAAGTACAAAAACAGGTGACACGAAGATAGAAGATGGAGACTCTACAGCAAGAATCCCAGGTGGTGAGGAAACTGGTCCAGCTGCTGCAGCGAGAGAGTCCACCGCGTCCAACAACAGTGCCAGCACGAGGTTCGTCATCCGTTCAGGTATGTGTCTGCTGCTAACAAAGCGCTGACACAATATCCTCTCACAGATACCAAACCTTGGCAGCACCGCTGTGACGTTCGACGAAGATAGAAAATGGAGACTCTGCAGCAAGAATCTTTGGTGGTGAAGAAACTGGACCAGCTGCTGCAGCGAAAGAGTCCACCGCATCCACCAACAGTGCCAGCACGAGGTTCGTCATCCGTCCAGGTATGTGTCTGTTGCTAATAAAGCGCTGACATCTCAGATAGATCAGAGACCCTGGCAGCACTGCTGTGACGTTTGGCGAGTCCATCATTCATCTCCATGTAATCCTGTTCCTGGTGATTGTTGAAGTGGTGCATTCTGCCCGCAATAAAAAACGACGGGATAGTAAATTACCCTGGGCTTAGCAAACCACTTGCCTTCAGAGTTTCCGAGAATTCGGTTACTTACTTCTCTGTTACTGATATAATTACTTCAAGATTTATTTTTATTATTTTGATGATCACTCTAAAAATCTATTAATCTGGCATTCACATTGATGTATTATATTTAGATGAGACATGAAGCGAAAAAAATAGGTTCCGCTTTTTTACCTTCATCCCCTCTCTATAGCCAAAACTACGAATCCTGGTCTGCGCGCACCGTTTAATGCGTTCTAATAGTTAAGTTGTTAAATGTTTATTTATCTAGGTAGGTAGGTTTATGCAATAAATCATTATTTAATAGTGGAACAAGTTTGGACGAGATATTACTTTCATTTTAAATTTATTAATAAAAAATAAAAAATAAATTTAAAAAAAATAAATAAAAAAAACGAGTTTTGTGTTTATGTTATAGATTTCTTTTTTTTTATTTCTTTATAGTATATAATGTATACATTTTAAAATTTACATAAACCACTACGTGCCATAAAAAGAAGATTTTATAGTATATTGTAAATAAGTATTTTCTTAAGATTTTTCAACACTGAAAATTTATTATATTGATTGTTCATTTGTTAGAACATAATATTTAATAATATAATTCAGTTTTATGAAACGATGAAAAAATGTTACTCTGAATTCAAATTATTTTATAATATACTTCCTAAGAAAAAGTTCGCACTTAAAAAAAGTTCTTTTTAAAACAATCTCTATATATTTACCGAGCTGAAAAAATAATTGTAAGAAATTCCCCTTATAGAAAAATATGCTCCGAAAATAAGAAAAAAAAATCTGGTAATGTTATTAAAAATGATGTAGGTATGAAAAATTCCCAGTATTTATTTAAATGGTACTTAAAAGAATAGTGGAAAGATTTTTACTCTATTTTATCATCTTTTTTTATTTTTTTATTAACACGCTCCTTCTAAAATTCATCTCTAAATATCTCCCTTTCAAACCGCCTTCTTCTTTTTGAACATTTGCTTCGGGGTCTTAATGATTTTTGTGGCAAAAATAAGAGTTGTAACCTTATTATACTTACCTAAATATTTATATGGACCTTCCTACGGATATTCTACTGCCATTTCCTTCAATAAAAGAAAATATGACTACTTGATCTACTCACTGATAGAATGAAACGTTCGATATAAATACTTCCAATATAGTATTTTATTTTTGAATTGAAATGTTATAAATTAAGAATGCTTGTTTTACCACTTTAAAACATACATGCTCTCAATAATATTACTCGATATTTGATTGTTTTCAACAAATTGCTACGAGTGGTGATTTTGCTCTATGCAGTAACCACTTTTGACCAATTACTGAATTGTATTTTATTTATTTTTGTGCTTTCCATAAAACTGTGATACACCAATTTATCATGGGGAAGATAACATATTTGAGGTTCATAAAATTATACAATATGTCATGGGGGCTGTATCGGAGAGCAGATGGATGTACCTAAAATACAGTTGAAACAACTAAGAAAATGAATATATTTATCTGTTACCACACATTTTAAGATGGCAAATCCATTATGAGGTTTATCACCAGAAATGTATCATAATATGCCAAATGGGATTTAACCGTAGTAATTAAATTTCGATTAATTTTCTTGCTTACTCAATGTTCTCATGCATTCTGTTTAGAGAAAATAATAATTACTGCACTTTACCACTGGTTTAATTTTAGCCCATTAAGTCACTTGTCCGATGACATTTGTAAAGTCTGTATTTAATTGGCGAATCTTTACCCAAGGTATCCTCAAAATGAAATCATCATTTACAGTCGTGAGTTTCCATTACAAGGGCAGTTTTACGACATATTTTGTGACAAGCGTCAAAAGATAGTTTCTAAACTGTTTGTAAGAGACGTTGAAAAAGTTGATGGTCAGTGTAGAATCGTTAAGTTGGTACCAATAAGAAAATAAACCAATTGACAACAAAATTTTATTTTGTCAGTGTAGAGATAAGCCAATATAAGTTGTGAGCATGTTCGTCGAACATCGTATGTTCAATAAAATAAACTTATATAAATATATTTATATGAAAGTATCTTTATTCGCACTCATCTAGCTCATACGTCGCCTTTGGTAGTCAGGACGATTCTGATGAAATTTTGATCTTTGAAAATGTTTGATCAATTTCTTACTAAGTGGAACAAAATTTTGTTCGGACACATTGGCAGGGTGTTGAGTTTTTTTTTTAAATTTATACCTGATACCAAATTTTCCTTTGCATTTTTTACTTCAAATAATCTGAGGAATCACTGGTTAAAGTAAGTCAAGTACGTCCCTTAACAACCCTGTATGTATATATATTTTTTCAGACAAAATTAGTTCGAACTTACAAATATTATTTTTTCTTAAAGAAGGACAAACATTCCCGGGTAACGAATAAACTGAAAATATTTGAAAATCTCCTGCTTCAAGATTAGCGGAAAATGTTGCTTGTGTTATGATGTAGAACTAAGTCGGCTGAGGAGTTGAACATATGACGCCTGGGTGTGATCCAAACGAATTCAAACTCAGCCACTGACCAGTCAAGAGTTGAACATTGATAATAGAACGGCCTAGATGTATTTGTTTAGTCACAATTGATTTCATGCACTTGACTTGGCTTCGTCTAGATAGTTCGGAAAAATTACAACGCACATTCCCAGCTAGTAAATTTAACTAATTAAACCTTTCCAGAGTGGAAGATACTACCAGTATCGCCCTGGTGTAAGACCACCATTCAGAATTGAAACGTTGCTCCAAATGGCTTTAGCCGTGTTTAGTGACTAGATCTGAATAGCCAGGTACTTCCCCACCTTCCTCTTTCCCTTCCCCACTTACCTTCAGCCTCACAACATCCCCCAATTGGGAATGCCATAGTCTAACTGGCTCTAGACGGGAGCAGTTGAGACTCTTGTGAGGTATTCACTATAGTAAATAAATAATTAAGCCGTATAAGGGGCAAACTAAAGCGCATGAAATCATTTGAGACTGTAAAAATATATTCGTACATTTTCATGTATAGTGTTTAAATATTGGTTCAAATCCATAAATATAACAGCAATACATAGTTAACCGTTCGAAGGGCAAAATAAAATCACTGTCTGCACAGTGTAGACAAAGTCAAGTGAACTATATCGCCATGTGGTTGAGCAGCGTTGTGAGGCGGATTAGGGTAGGGTCCATATTTGGATTATATGAGTAGGAAAAACAGTTGGATTTTATGGCTCTAAAAATATATTCAGACATTTACAACTATTACTTGATACTTTTCGTATTGGGTTAACATTCGTCGCTAATCTCTCGGAGTCTGGACGAAAAAATCTTTGAAAAAAAAACAAACAATTTCATTGGATTGTCGGGTTCCTGGGAGTCAAAAAGTTTTGTCGGTACCTAATTTAATATAAAATGGCTTCTTCAAAATCGGGATAGCTTACAGCTTTTTTTATTATTGTGTTTTAAAATAAACCTAAGGCCATTTACAAAGTGGGACAACTTTTGCACGAAACAGCGAAGGCCTTATATTTCATATGGCTAGAAACAAGAATCTTCTAAAATATTTTCATCGTAACACGTTTCTGTATCACCTTTTCGTGAATTTGACTAGAAAATTTTAGAAATGGTAAAACTATTCAAATTCGTGTGACGTTCCATGCAATTTTACTCCGAGCTTTTACAGAGCTGCAGTGAACTATGTTAGAAAAGTGCGACGAAAACTTTATTCATTTCTAAAATGTAATAAATCCTAAAAATCGTACAAAATTTTATGAAAAATTTTCTGAATGGAGAGAAGCAGCAACGTAATGGAAACGTATTTAATTATTGGACGTGACTAACATGAAGTTTATAGCTTTATTAGAAGACGCCCGGTAACAGTGGTAACCACACGCCACCCGATGGTACAAAGTTGTACATAATAAATTTTCTTTTTGAAATAAATTTTGATTAAATTTTGTATGTGTTTGTATTATTTATTTATTTATTTATTATTTTATTTACGCCCTAATGGGCTTTTACATGAAAATATACATTTACATTGATTACAATAATTGAACATAAGAAGATAAATGGAGTTAATTGTAAGAAAGCAACACATATAATAAAATTTTGTGCAAATTAGCAAAACACTAATAAGATGGATTCAATATAAAATATACCCAAGCATGAAATAGTAAGTAAAAGAAAGTTCAACATAAAAAGTAAGTAAGTGGGTGTGTTTAAACCCAGTATTAATTGTGAGTTTAACAAATCGATAAACCAATATAAATTAGAGTGTAACTTACTCGTGAGGTAAAGAACATTATAACAGAGATTTAAAAAAAAAAAAAAAAAATAACAAAATAAGAGTTGCACCTGTAAAAAGCAAAAACTAATAGAATTTAGCAATATCGACATGAATAAGAAATAATAAGATCTGAGATGGAACATAGTGTTATGTATAAAAAGTAGTTAGTAGGTATATGCATACAATTATAAGTGTATAGTAGAGCAAATAAAAAACAAACAAATATGGATATAATTTACTTGAAAGGTTTCGAATGGGAGAAGATGTAATAAAATTATTAAAGCTATAAAAGTTCATTATTAGCCGATAGAATCGAAATAAGTTGCCTTTTAAAGCTCACAAAATTGTCAAAACCAAACATATCTATAAGTTCACAGTATTTATTCGCAAGGTTGTGAATTCTAGGAATTGGTGAAAAAATAGAATAATTAGTGTTGAGGTTCTTGTTAAATTTAAAAGTATCTTTACTGCGAGTTTGCCTAGCAGGAACATTAATGCAAATAAGTTCCAACAAATTAGGGCTGTCAATTAAAGATTTAATAATTTTGAATAAAAATAGCAAATCAATTAACACTCTTCTATCAGATAATTTAAGAAGTTTAGTTTCAGCAAGCAAGTTATTGTAATTTATAAATTCGATTGGAATTTTCATTTTAAAATTAATGTACCGAAGGAATTTATTTTGTACCTTTTCTAATGATTGAGAATGGACCTTGTAGTACGGTGACCATACGGTGGAATTGTATTCTAATTTGCTTCGTACTAACGAGCAATACAGATGTTTTAATGTTGACATACTTTTAAAATTTGCTCCCATTCTCAAAATAAAACCTAGTATTCTCATCGCATCGCTTGTTATTTCATCGATGTGTTCGTTAAACTGTAGACTCTCGTGGAATATAACACCAAGATCACGAATCTGTGATACACGAAGAAGATTAGCACCATTCATAAAATAGGAAAAATTAAGTGGATTTTTGCCTTTGTAAAAACTGATAATCTGGCATTTACCTAAATTTAGTTGCAAATCATTGACAGAACACCACGCACATAGTTTATTAAGGTTCAACTGCAAAATTGCGCGATCGTCATCGTCTTTGATTATTCTGTATATCTTCAGATCGTCGGCAAATAACAGGACTTTAACATTAGTAAAAATATTAACAATATCATTGATAAACAAACAAAATAATATTGGGCCCAAGTGAGATCCCTGTGGTACTCCGCTCGAGGCAGCAAATGTATAAGAAGTAAACGAATCTATCTTGACTGCTAAGTACCTTCCTAATAGATAACTCTTAAACCATTCCAACATGCTCCCTCTTATTCCCAACAATTTTAGTTTACGTAATAATATTTTGTGGTTTACTATATCAAATGCCTTACTGAAGTCAGTATATATGGAATCAGTTTGATGTGATGCATTAAGGGCATTAACAATATCATTCGTGTACAATATCAAATTGGTAAGAGTAGATCTACCTTTAATGAATCCATGTTGAAGGGGAGAGATGGTTCGATTGATTCGGGATATCAACTTATCTAGTACTAGGCTTTCAAAAAGTTTGGGTAAAGTAGACATTATACATATTGGCCTATAATTTGTTACTTCGCTCTTATTACCTTTTTTGAAAATGGGCGTTAAAAGACTAAACTTCCAAACGTCCGGGAATACACCTGATGAGAGTGACTTTGTAAATAACTTATGAATAGGATATGACAATGTATGCATACAATTTACTAAAAACCTGGGCGGAACATTATCAGGTTCTGCGGATTTTCGGGAATCAAGACTCTTCAGCTTAGATATAATATCGTCTATGGTTACATTACAGTCAGATATATCAAGAGTTTCAACCAAATCAAAGCACGAAATATTGCTGTCTTCACTTGCATTAATGTAAACGCCGCTAAAAAAATCAGCAAAAAGATTAACAGTTTCCTGAAGATTTTGGGATAATTTAGAATCGAATGACACACTACTAGGTATGTAAGTACCATTTTCTTTTTGGGATTTAACATATTTCCAAAAGAAATTTGAGTCGTCCATGATAGAGCCTTCGACATCACTAATGTAATTTTTGTAACATTTTGCGGAGAGCTTATTGCACTCTGCCCTCAATTTTTGAAACGCAGTATAATCGATGGCCAGGCGACTTTGTTTGAATCTCTTATGAGATAATTTTTTGAGGTAAATTAAGTCTATCAGGTCTTTTGAGAACCATTTTGGGTATAGAGTTTCTCTGTAAGTCGTTAAAGGAACAAATTGTTCAATTGCAGAATTAACGATGAAGTAAAATTTTTTAAGGTGTACATGTACCGACCCGGTTCGAAAACGATCTGTGTAGAATTTTTTAAGGAGTTTTTGCGTTTTTTGGAATGGGCAGTGGGTCTTTCCGAAACTCTCATCATCACGGGTGATATAAATATTCACCTCGAGCGCGAGACATCACCCAACGCTATCAAATTCATTGACCTACTGGATAGTTTTGGACTCCGGCAATGGGTCAACGAACCAACTCATGATGCTGGTGGAATTATAGACATTTTTGTATCCATGTGTAGTAGCCCACCACTGACCGCTAAAGTCTGTGATATAGGCTTATCAGATCATCGACTTGTCCGCACCGAAATTCATTTCAACCCGCCAAAAGTGTCCTATAAAACAATAGAATCGAGGGAATGGCGTAAATTTAATTTCGAAAATTTCCTTGAAGATCTCAAAAATTCTTCTCTATGCATAGAAAGCAACTGGGAAATTAAGACGACGACAGATCTAATCGAGGAGTATAACACCACTCTTTCAAACTTATTAATAAAATATGCTCCAACCACCTCGAAAACGCGGAAAGTTCGAAAGTCTGACGGCTGGTTCGACGAAGAGTGCCGAAGCCAGAAAAGGCGAATGAGGAAACTAGAGAGGTCATATAGAAGAAACCCAGATGTTACTACACGAGATCAGTGGATAAATGCTCAAAATGAGTACAGAAGCAAAATAAGTGCCAAAAGATCCGATTATTGGATCAATAAAATTGACTCTGAGCGAAAAAATCCACGACGTCTCTGGAACTCGGTCAAAACTATCATCGCTGGTAATACTGTTCCAACTGCTACAGAAATTACACCGCAGGCCTTTTCTAAGTTTTTCTGTGAAAAAATAGAAACCATACGCGCCTCCACATCTTCTGCCCCTCCGCCAAGATTTACAGCCAATTCCACAAGGATACTGTCATCTTTTGAACCTACAACGCTGGAAGAAGTAGGAAAGTTGATCCTTAGTTCGCCAAACAAACAATGTACTCTTGACCCTATCCCAACGTGGCTTCTCAAGAAATGTTGCAACGTGTTATCCCCTTTCCTGGTTCACGTGTTTAATAAGTCCCTAAGCACAGGTGACTTCCCGGAGCCACTTAAGTCTGCTGTAGTTACCCCAATTATTAAAAAACCACAGCTTGATGCCGACAACCTGGGTAATTATCGACCTGTATCAAATCTGCCTTTCGTAGCTAAACTACTAGAAAAAATTGTGGCTTCTCAAATAATCTCCCACTTAAATCTTAATAAATTAATCACAAATCATCAATCTGCATATAGGAGGTTCCACTCAACAGAAACCGGATTACTTCGTGTCCTGTCAGATATAACCCTTGCCATAGAGTCAGGTAAGTTAGCACTTATTTCACTTTTGGATATGAGCGCTGCATTTGATACCATTGACCACGACTTTCTCATTAAGAGACTAGAAGTAACGTTTGGCTTACATTCTAACATCAAATATTGGCTAGAATCCTATCTATCCAATCGCTCGCAAGCAGTAAAGGTTGGAAATAAACAGTCCAACTTCTCAAAACTCTCTTCAGGGGTACCCCAGGGATCCGTTTTGGGTCCACTTCTCTTCATTCTTTTTACAAATGACGTCGCAAAAATTATCGAGTCATTTGGCCTTTTATCTCACTGTTATGCTGACGATCAGCAAATATACTTTTACTGCTCACCAAATGAGATCGACGGCCTAAAAATTCGCACAGCTGAGTGTCTAGAAGCAATCAATCTCTGGATGTCCTCAAATAAACTTAAGCTAAATCCTTCAAAAACGGAGTTTCTCTGGGCAGCCACACATAGACGCCAACATTTAATAGAAAACTCACCAATCGCTATTTCCGGCAACGACGTAACTGCTAAAACAACCGTCAAACTTCTGGGAGTTTATCTGGATTCAGACCTTTCTTTAAAAAGTCAGGTAAATAAGACCGTTAGCACGGGGTTCTTCTACCTTAGACAACTTAAGTCAGTTCGTAGAAACCTTTCAACAGAGGCAACTAAATTACTTGTGAACTCATATATAGTATCACGTCTTGACTATTGCAACGGCATTTATGCAAATCTTCCTAAATGCGAAACTGATAAACTACAATCAGTGTTCAACGCCGCAGCAAGGCTTATCACCGGGGTACCCAAGTTTTCGCACATTTCGGAACACCTCCGAAATCTTCACTGGCTGAAGTGTCCTGAAAGGATCCAGTACAAGCTATGCTGGATGGTGTTTAAAGCTATCAACGAAATGGCGCCACCGTATATTACTGAGCTATGCATTCCGGAAAATACTGGTCTAAGGCAGTCAACTCTTAGATCAGCGACATCATCTGCAATTGGAAGGTTGAAAGAGCCTAAGCGAAATCCGAACACTAAGTTTGGTGATCGTGCATTCGGAGTATCCGGCCCCAAGGCTTGGAATAAACTTCCTGTGGAATTGAGATGTATAACCAGCCCAACAGAATTTAGATCCAAACTAAAAACTTACTTTTTCAGACACTCATTTCCATAAATCCGTCATTCTATCCAAATATTTCTTTTTTTTCTTTTTTTTATACCGTAATTGTTACATTATCTAGCGATTCCGTTCATTCAATTTTGCTATTGACTTGCCTACCAGTGGACAATGGACAATATCAGCGGGAACATAACAAGTTAATCGGTTTAATTGTTGGCAGATGAATCATCTAAATGCGTTTAAGATTGGCGATTGATTGATTTTATTCATTAATTTAATTCATTTAACATATAATATATCCAGCTAACAATAAATCCACCCTAATATAATAGAACTTCCTTCTTCTTCTGGCGTTAGTAAGATTAAATTGTTAATTTTAATTTTAGTTGTAAGTTGCCAAATATGTAAATACTGGTGTATATGTCGTTAAGATAGTAGTTATAGGCCTTAGTCGTAAGTCACTAGATATAAGTCTTAGAGATAAGTCAGTAGTTCTAGTATTAAATATTTAAGAAATATATTTGTACAGCGCCCTTGAGGTGATTTCTCACGAAAACGGCGCTATATAAATTAGCCAAATATTATTATTATTATTATTATTATTAACCTTTCCCTTACTGTCCTAAAAAAATACACCCGTTACGGTGCTGTGTAGTCAATACACATCTTAAAATAAGCGATTTTAAATCGGAAAAATATGAATATTCATAGCCAATCGCTTATGTTTATTATATTTTATGTCAAAAGTGATAATAATTGTAATTTAATAGCTGAAAACATGAAAAAACCATCGGCAGATGCTAAAAAAACGTGCGAGGAGTGCTTATCTAACGACGGTCCGTGACCGAATGGCGGCTGATTCCGCTGATGGGCGCTGGACTATACGCACACAGCTTTGCGTGTTTACGCTGCCAGTCTTGCAGGGGTTTCAAACTTAATTTTTTTTTTTAAATGAAATAAACAAATGTGTAAAAAGAAATATTATATTGAGAAACTAAACATTAAAAATTCCACATGCATTATATTTAAATATAACAGCAAAATTATGTAAGAACAAAACATTACAGCGAAATTAAAAATAATAAAAATTTAAAACCAAATATATAAAATTGTTAATCTAAATTGCATCGCAATTGTGACAGGAAATATATATTTTTTCTTTTCTGTGGCTTTTGCATACAGATTTTTGACAAATATGACAAACTATGGTGCTTCTTTTTGAAGTGAAACTTCTTTACGCGCGTCATGCAATTTCTAGGACCGGAGTAAAACCGACTCATGACCGAAACGAAAATGCGGGTACCCCCACCACCGATTAAAGTTCATTTGATCTAGTCAAAGTTTTGAAGTAACATATAAATGCTTCTTAGCTCATCTCGACAACTGGCGTTGGTGGTGTAATGGTCAGCATAGTTGACTTCCAAGCAGTTGATCCGAGTTCGATTCTCGGCCATCGCACATTATTTTTTTGTTTTTAACGCCTTTTTCATTCAATATCTTATTTTTTAGTAGGTCAGAACATTTTTTAAAAGAAAATAATATTGCAAAATAATAAAAACACTTATCTCACTGTGATAAAACATTACTCCGCTAGAGCGCGCTTTGCGTTATTGTGTTGGATTAAAATTATTATCTAATCCGTATATTATGATAATTTTATTACATTTATTTAATTAATTTATTTATTTTGATAATATGTAATAATTTACAGAAAAAAAAATTAAAACTATCTCCCTCTGATAAAATATCCGTTCGCTAGAGCGCACTACGCGATCTTGTGTGGGATTCTATTTCTGTACATTGTACATTATTTTTAAAAATATATTATATTTTGGGTGTGATGTAGGTAACATTATAAAACATAACAAGCTCTCATATTTTCAGAACCTACATAATATAATCAATTTATGCGGCTTTGCTTACAGTTGGTGCTCAGCGTGGTTGGCTTTCAATCAGTTAAGCGAGGTTCGATTCTCGGCTGTGGCATTTTTGAAGTGAAACCTTGTTGAGGTGGGGGAGCCGCTCACGAACGTTCTCTCTCTTCTCTTCTTTCCTCTCTCTCAGACACCAGCGAACTGCGCCACGCCAAGCATCAGCTGAAACTAGAAGTTTCACTTCTGTCTTGCGTAGGCTTGACACACCCACTTTTTTTTTTGTGTTGTATGGGCAAAATCTGCAAATTTTCGACGGTGCTCGGGACACTAGTACATTGCTTGAATCACTCGTAATATCATTCGTAACAGCAGTTGCGGGTGGTGTTTCTTGATAATATGACAAAACTGTCTCGAAAGCATCTTGTTGTTGTTTGTGAAATTTGACCGTGCTGTTTTTTTTTTCATTACATTGGGCTTAGCCAACTCTAAACCTAGCTGTCTTATGAATAATTTCCTTTTACTTCTATTATTTTTTTTCCACTCCGGATACTTTTGAATCCATAATAAATATGTGTTCAGTGCAGCCATGTCTAACATTTCCATGAACAAGCGAAACGGCCATCTTCTTGTCGACCTTACACACGAATACTCGGAGGTCATTTTGTCCCCTGTGTCAACAGCACCTTTGGTTTTATTGTAATGTAAAATAATATCTGGTTTTTTTGTATCGGTTTGGCTTATTTCATTTCCAAAGAATTGAGTTGATAAGAGCAAAACTGCTTTATTTTGCTGAGGCACACATGATACAAGTGTTTTATTTGATGTAAAACCAAACTGGCTACTAAACAATGGCCTTTCTTTTGATGGCAAAAACTCTTTAGGGATTTCCCTCTTATTTTTGCGAAGAGTTCCAGTTATGGTCAGATTTTTAGACAAAAGATTGTCCGCCAGTGGTACTGACGTAAAAAAATTATCTGTGGTTATGCCTCTATTGGTGCCATATTGAGTTTCCACCAATTCCATAACGACACGATTGCCTTGATTTATTTCTCTTTTATTATTTATCATACCGCTGTATATTTGCATGTTACATATATATGCGGTTTTAGCATCTGCAGCGATCCATATTTTGAAGCCATACCTGGCTGGCTTTGACTTCATATATACCCGAAATGGACATTTACCTCTAAACGCCGCCAAACGCTCATCCACGGTTATATCAAGCGATGGAGAGTAATTTGATTTACACGCATCTACCAATTTACTGAAAATCGACTTAATTGGCTCTAGCTTGTCTGAAGAAGCTTCAAATCTCTCTCGTCTTGTATCTCTATTATCAATATATATATGTTTATGGTATATATATACCGTTTATATTAAATAAATCAAAACGGATCTGACTATAAATATTTATGAACCTGTCTCGAGACATAGCTGCCGTGAAAAACGGCTGACAAAATGGACTTTCACTTGTCCACAACTCATTCAAACTTAGTTTTCGGGTGCGCTTCTGCCGGAAGCAAGCATTATACCGATGAAAGCATATAATTCATCTTCGGATAATTGCTCAATCATATTCCCGGGTAAACGCCTCAATTGACGATTCGTTTCTTGGCATATTTCTGTCACCATATCTTCGTTTATAAATAAAGCAAACATTTCTCTTATTGTGTTAGCTAATAAACTACAATTTTTCAGGCCGGAAGTTTCATTGACAATATTGAATTGCCGACGTCTCGATGATGATGGTGGTAATACACTCCATTCGAATCCGTGTTTTGAAACTAGTATTTCTCCCTCGTCTTCATTTTCACTAGTCGATTCCGAGTCCGATTCTTCTAAATGTTCAACCAAACCTACAGTATCTGATATGTCATTGTTCATTTCAAACTCAATATCACTATCATAATCAAGTTCTTGCGCTATCTTTTCTTCTGTTAAATTTCTGTCAGTCATTATTCTTCCTGAAAATGGAAGGGTTTTTGTAAATAATGTAAAACGCAGTATTGCGTAACTGAATATTATAACGAATAAGAAAAAAATCTAAAATGTGAAATAAATATTCAAAAATAAATCTTAGATCAATGATTAAATGACGAAAGCGCACGAATAAATACTTACGTAATACACACTTTTCAATACTATAATATAAGGTAATAGTATAACACAGTATTCGGAAATAAATGAAAAAGTACTTACAAAAAAATATTAATTTAATTATCGAACGGAAATAATTATTCACTTTAGTACCCCTGCACAAGTTGGTCACGAGACGAAGCTACACAATGCGGCCGTAGGTATCGATGGTCTAAATAGAAAAATAGAACTGGGGACAAGTGGATTTCTCATGTGCACGCATAGCGAAGTAAAGCGGGACATCAATAGCGTGTCATTTCCTCGCACACTCTTCGCGTAGCAATGGCACACGGTTGATTGTATTGGTATATTTGCTCCCGATTTCTTACAAAAAACTCTGATTTTTAATTGAATTTGAAAACTATGTTAAATATTATTTTTTAATTCAGTGCATAAATGTATAACGGAGGAATACCTAAAATCTGAACCCAGAATTTATTATATTTATAGAGTTATTAAAGATATTAGAAGCAATGTGTAGTAAATACACACCACAGATGAGGAAAGGTTAATATCATCGTCGCTATCAAAGAATGACCAGTCAGTCTGTTTAAGGAAATTTGAAATTTTAACATAGTCAGCTTTTTTGAAATTTCGAGTTTCTACTACCTTTTTTACGATAGGAATTGGTTTAAGATTGGACATGCATATTTCTAGTGGTGGATGGTAAACATCGACAGGTAATAGAATTTCGGTACTTCTCACAACACAGATGTCAGACACATTTGACAGTGCCAAATCCAACGTACGACCTCCTATATTAAGAACATTATTACACTGTGTTAGACCTAAGAACAGTGCCATATCTCTAATAACACGAATATTAACATTAGAACAAGAATTGACAGAATTCATATTACACCAATCATAATGTGGCAGATTGTAATCACCAACTAGAAGTAGTTTAGTATTAGGATATTTAGCACAAATTGATTCAACCTCGTCGCAGTGATTGCTGTAGCTTTGGACATCAGAATTCGGAGGTAAGTATGCACATCCCACTATTATTTTACCTCTAGAAGTGTTCACATTGACAAATAGTTGCTCGATGGATGTGTTTTTTGTGGATATTTTTGAAGAACTGAGATTTTTTGAGATAGCAATGGCTACACCACCTCCTCTCGTTTTGGCACTTGTTTTAGAATTCCTATCCATACGGTAGATGTTGAAATTAGGGAAGCCTAATTCGGCGGAATTGATTCCTGAGTCGAGCCATGTTTCGGTTAAAATGAAGATATCACTGCTGATAGTTGCCGCCGAAGTCAGCAACATGGGAAGTTTAGTGCGGATCCCTCTCACATTTTGGTAGTAGCATTTTATTTTTTGTTGTTTCAGTTTTTTGGCGCACATTCAATAATTTTAGGTACAGAGTTCACATATTTGATAGTTATATTGGTTTCACCGTTGTTCTTCCTCGTCTCGAGTTGTTGGCGTAAATCTAGAAGTTGAGTCCTCTGCAATGGTGTTTGGTCGTTACTGGCCTTTATACCGTTTTTCAGTTTTGCGTTCCTGGTCAAAACCTCACGAGCCGAGACAGAGTCATTGAATTCGACCTTAATCGGTCTAATTTTGTTGGACTTTTTTACACCAAGTCTGTACGACTTAACCACACTCGGTATTAATTCATTATTTATATCACTAATCGCTGAAACTACTTTATCGCTGTCCATTTTAATAATTGTTGTTGTTGATTCTGAAATACTTTCGGGAACATTAAATAAAATAATGTTCTTTGACCGGGTTTTTCTTTCCTCGGCCTCTGCGAGCAAATCATTTATTGAAGATGAAGTATTTGTCGGGTTAGTAACAATAGACTGAGTATCCGTTACACTTTTTAATGTTGACAATTCTCCTTCCAACATTCCCATACGAACAGCCATCAATCCTGTGGTTCCTAACAGATCCGTTGTTATCGGGGTAATTTTACCCATTTGCTCCTTCGTAAATTTGTTGCCGGGGTCATTAATAATTTTTATCAGCGAACAGAGTAGATCCTTGGCCTTGGTCATATAGTTAAGAGAGTTCTCGTTTAAATCCATATTAAAATTTATTTAAAAAGAGTTAAAAATATGTTAACTTTATTCGTAATTAGTTTATACACAAACGCCTGTTTCCCGCAAACTGTTTAGCACTATTCAAAAGTGACGACACTTTCGACCAATGGCGATAGTAATGACGGACTGATAATGCGCCTGCGCGTTTGGTATGTTTACCAGTTGAAAATTGTTATTTTAATATTTTTAAAACACAGCACTGCACAGCACACACGATAATTTAAAAATCTAACTGATTGAATATTTCGAAGATGAAGTGATTTAACTACTTCGACACTTTATGTTGTGTTTACTTGCAATTTTCTAATGTTTTGGAAGTTTTAATGTGGAGCGTATTCACTATCTGTGTAATCAATGACGGTAGGTTGACTGTATGTATGTATGTATCTATGTATGTGTGTACGGTGACCGGATAAATCATCAAAATTATAATTCATCACATCTTTAAAATGTTCCATCGTTTCTAATGACTTTATATCACTTTTTAAATGTGTTTTGAATTGTCACTGTGTTGAGTTATCATGAAACCGAGTGTACACATATATATATATATATATATATATATATATATATGTGTATATATATGTGTGTACTCGTATATGAGTATTTAGATGTGTGCATGCATGCGTATATATATATGTTTAATATATTTGTAAGTATGTATGCATCTTTCTTCCTAATAATTGATTTCGATCCTCCTTGTTTTATGTACATTCTTGTAATTAAATTTATAATTACTGTAACTTACCAATTACTATTACATAAATAATATTGAGATGGATTTTGTGCTCACCTTGTAATGTTTTCCGCCTCCCCCAAGTTTCTTATTAACGGATTAATCTTTCGTTCGTTTGATTTGGCTCTTCTCGCGGTTTATCAACCCTTCAATCTTAACGAATTAATATGTCACGTTGTGTCAATTTTTTGTTTCGACAGGGATTAATTCATTGAAGGATCCTTTTAATTGGTTGTGGTAACTTTGGTTCTTTTTAGATGAGGCGTGTTACATTCTGTATGGTTTGAAAATAAGACAATGGCCGACTACCCTGATTTTAACTACCTTTTCCTACCTTGTTTGCTCGCCCAAACGTTTCCGGTTGCTGCAGTTGATAATGTGCTAATATAATGAGACAATTAATTACAAATTAAGTACATGAAATTCACTATAGACAATTCGATTCAAGATGCACAAGATTCTAAGTTAATGATTTGACTATGGATTGTTAGTTTTGTGAGTTATTTCTATGAGTAGGTATTTTCGGGAATAGCTAGAGACAAAACATCTGTTGCTTTCGATTGGTCTCCGTCCAAATCCCATCCATCAACGTGACCAGCTCGAGAGCAGCCAAGTTGATGGTCCAATCCCAACACCTCCAGAAATGAATTGAATATCGCTCAGCGACAGATGAAATAATGACATGTTTTGCCTCCTGCCGGAGGGTGATGAAGGTGGAATGTGGGTCCTTGGTGGTAACTGTTGATGTTGATGTTGATGATGAATGATGAAGATTCATCTTATACCGTTAGGTACAAGGGGCTGCTCCGGTCCGGTGGCATGATAGCCTGGTGTCAGGAACCATTTGGGTCACGTGGGTAGCGCGAGGTTTAGGTCGCGTCAACCTCCCCCAAATCGATGATGAGTTGAGCTTCGCCAGCATGCCGAAAATTAGGAGTCCACTCTACTAACCTCAAACATAAACATATACTGAAGTGGTTTGCATCAGCAACGTCAGGAGTTCGGGAGTCCCGTGAACACCCCTCTGGTTTACGCTCGTAAAAATAATGATGAATTCAGCTTCAGTTTGTTCGACTTCGCCTCTGCAGTCACGCTACTCCAAATAGCTCCTGGCTCCAGTCTATACAGCTTCTCGTTCCAGTAGAGGTAATGACACATATTTATCATATGTACAATACAGAACATACTTCAAGTCTTTCGTCCACACTCAAAATAGTCATGTCAATATTTAATTTGGATGAGGGCGTCCATCCGACATAACGAATGTTTCCTAGACGGGAGATTTTACCCCACTTCAAAGTCATGGTCATTCGCTCTATCGTTTGTTACCCTCCGTTCGCTTCAAATATCAAAGAATGGTAGAAATTGATATCCTCGACTTCCGGCGCTAAGGATCAGGGATACTGGAATCATCAGGTCGTGAATCTGAAATCATCCGATCTCCGTCAGCTCAAACGGTTTCAGTCGGAGCCAATTTCCAACCTAATTCTGGATAACTTCTCCTCCTATAGTGGGGTAAGTACTTATTGAATTTAACAGGAAGGACGTCAGAAAGCGCCGAAACAACTTCATATTCGTCACGATCCCTTCGTTCTGTCAGCGAGAAAATCCTCCTCACACGCCAGCCAAGAATAGCATAGCCCTTATCCGCTTTGTTCCTTCGTCTACCAGCTAACTCAAGTAGGAAAGCCCATTAGCAATTTTCGTTCCCTTCGATCTGAACTCAGTGAAAGCGTCCTCTCACCAGCTGAAAATACTCGAAACAGGGGTCTATTCCGGGTGACTATCTAAGGCTGGTCCGCCAACACCTTCGACAGAAACCGGTGCTTTTACGGGAATAACTCAACCACACCAATAGCAGGGGAAAAAGCCGGCGCTGCTATACTAAAATAGACGTTATCTCGGTATCCAGGGTTATCGACTTTGCTAACACAAAAGTCCCTATTAGGCAAGCCAAATTACAAATTTCGTTCCCTTCGCTTTTGTCGCTTTGGTAAGATAGGACAGCCTACGGAAAATTCGTATACTTCGTCCCCGTCAAACCTATGAAAAATTAAAATCTCGCTTGATAGAATAGGAATGCCAGACAGATGCACTCTCTCGGCGACTAGCCTCGATCCGCTGCGTTATTCCGATTCAAAAATGAATTAAAAGAGCGATGTTTGAATTAATTATATTTAATTAAATATATTTTATGAATTCCGTATAGAATAAGTTGAATTCCCAAGGAGGATACGACAACTCATTTTCAAATAACAGGCATTGAAGCATTTAATTTACCGTTCTATCCGTTACTATAAAAACACTGCATAAATACAATGGTTTGTGTTCTATAAATTTTGGCGCTAAATATAACTACTAGAGAATTATTAAATCATTTTAAACTCATAAACAATGTCTATTGTTGGATGATCTAAAGCGGTTTCAGGGTAACCGTTCTTCGTCCCTTTTTTAATGGCCAGGTCTCGTAATTAATGACCTCCTTCGCTAACGGGTACCTATAGTGCTCAAGTTGAATACCCTTACTTCAAAATACAATTGGATTATTTGGTTTACATTAAGGAAATAAGTGTTAATAATTAGATTATAATAGACTTACCGATACATCTTAGTGTCAACAATCCAAATAATTATAAAAAAACAAACACAGTCACATGCAGAAAACTCATGCTGTTAGAAAACCGCACCTTCTACACTAAATGATTTTAGCCGTGTTCGCGTCCCGACGATTAATTCTTGTTGACGCGCTTCCTAGTTTTTACTAACTCGACTATCTTAAAACGCTGACCGATCCTGATTATTCCTGACCGTCTCCCAGACCTTGAAACTCTGACCCCCTTGACTTTATTTCCCGCCTCCCAACGTTTTCAAAACCTGACTCTCTTGAACCGCTTTTTTCACCCTCGACTATCGACTTTCTTCTTCCGTTCTTCAACGCTGACTGTCTTGAACCGCTTTTTCTAACCACGACTATCGACTTCCTCCTTCCGATCTTCAACGCTCACTGTCTTGAACCGCTTTTTCTAACCACGACTATCGACTTCCTCCTTCCGATCTTCAACGCTAACTGCCTTGACCGTCTCCCCGCGCTTTCAAATCCAGACTCCCCCTTCTCAAACCAACCCCCCAAATCACCATATGCGATTTCTAATTTATGTTCTTTTGAATTCTGAATGCTTTTTGTTTTCAAAAGACAGAAATGCACTAAAGGAACACATCAATTATGGCCCTAGAACCTGTCACATTAATTTTAAATCGTTTCAAAACCAATAAATTGTTACTTCTCCAGTAAAATGTCTAATTCTTCGTTCAAAGGATGAAACTTGACTACCCCCAGTCCAGTGGCGTGTTGGCCCACCAGCATTTTAGCTCGGCTTACTATTATTAACCACCATCACGGAGGTCTCTGCCGATACAGTGCATGTTCCTATTTTTTTTTCTCTACCCTAATAAATCTAAACACTTGTTTTAAAATCAGTTGTCCAACATCTGGTAATCTCCTATGTCGTGAGACCAACTGAAAATTTCTTTCCCACCATAATAAATCAACAATAAAAAAAATTTATCCCAGGGCGAGTCCATCACAACCTATAGTAAGAAACATCATTATAACCATGTATAATTGTAAATTAATGTAAAAATTATTTGATATATTCTGTTAGCGAGCCAAAAAATAAATAAATAAATCTTTAAAAAAAATTATAAATTATTATTTCACTTAACTTAACATCATTTATCAGTAAAATATTATATTTTACTTGTCATACATTAACTACATAAAATTATAGCAGACGACCTGTTTTTGCTGTAACTTCGTTAATCCTTACAATATAACCAATATAGATTTTGGTTGGAAGATTGGTTGTAAGCTGAAAATTAGACAGCATTAATTAGTACGCAATTAATAATACTATCGGGTTTCGGCAAATTGAATATTATTACGAAATATTTAAATATATTTAGGTATCTTAAATATGTCATCTTCATTAAATAATACTAGCTTGGTTGATCATTAATTTAATTACATAGAAAACAAAAACACTATGCCATATTTCAAAAACCTATTTTGTTATAGTTATATGATAAAAAAACATGCATAATCGTGTGAGAAATATAAAGATTCACAATAATTTTTGTTATTTGTTTTTGGGGTATTTTGCCGTGTTGCGCTAACTCCTTCTTTAGCCAACGTTTCGGACAGCATTGCAGTGTCCATCATCAGGGCAGATGTCTTATTTATAAGTAAGAATAAGACATTATAAATAAGACATCTGCCCTGATGATGGACACTGCAATGCTGTCCGAAACGTTGGCTAAAGAAGGAGTTAGCGCAACACGGCATAATACCCCAAAAACAAATAACAAAAATACTTTTGGCCGTGAAAATCTTAAATCATATTCACAATAATGCATAAGCGTTGAGGAGTAAGATTAAGAAATGGACGCTTAGACGGTTTGGACATGGAGAGTCTCCATATAATCCTTTTAATAAGAAAAGATTGTATGGAGAATAAATGACGAGAATGTGAATTGCAGAAAAAGTCCGGGACGCCCGACCAAGAATTTGCATGATCAAGGAAACCAAATACTTGAGTCGGGCCACGTCTTCAGTAAAACTAACAGAATAGTATGTATTAATGTGAATGAGGCAAGAAGCGTGTGTTTGTGCGGTCCTTCCTCTCTGACTACGCCTGCGGGGAACCAGTGTGATGGTTAATTAGATAGTTATTAATTTTTAAAATATATTATACATTAATTAACACATTAATACTTGTATTTTTACAATCTTTGTAGGCATATTATTGAATGAAATTGAATTTCATACAAATTTACAGATTTATTCCAGATTGATGAAATTTTACAACTTGACCTTCAAAATAAGATGAAAATTAGTGTCTTTATCTTATTTTGAAAAACTAAACGTAACGCCGAGGACTTCAGCTTCATTTACTACTTCAGCTTCGACTTAGCTTTAACCATAATGACTTACAGACAA